>NC_135820.1:73103767-73221815 GCF_964213995.1 Mustelus asterias | reverse complement strand
TGGCGACTAGGGGATTTTCACAGTAACTTTAAAGTTAAAGTAAAGTTTATTTATTAGTCACAAATAAGGCTTACATTAACACAGCAATGAAGTTACTCTGAAAATCCCCTAGTCGCCACACTCCGGCACCTGTTTGGGTCAATGCACCCTAATCAGCACGTCTTTCAGGATGGGGGAGGAAACCGGAGCACCCGGAGGAAACCCACGCAGACACGGGGAGAATGTGCAAACTGCACACAGACCCAGGAATCGAACCCAGGTCCCTGGGGCTGTGAGGCAGCAGTGCTAACCACTGTGCCACCGTGCAGCTTCATTGCAGTGTTAATGTAAGCCTACTTGTGACGCCAATAAATAAAGTTTAAAATAAGCATCATGTTTAGTCCAAGCATGTCTGCATAAAAGCTAAGGATCAGGACCGTTGGCATCACAAGCTGTGGTCCCAGGCTCCTGGCAAGGATGAGATGTGAAATGGCAGTCGCAAGTTTACTCTCGCCTTTGAGAAACCAGAAATTAATTTGATCTGAGCCGTTGGAGGAACGGGCAGATAACCTGTGGGGAAAGTACTTTCAACATAAAGGAGGGCCAAGATCTACCCCGTACGTGAGTTGTCCATCGGGACCAACGGGGTCGCCTGCTCTGCTCACTGGCAAGTGTCGCTCTGCTGGAGAGAAATGGAAACCATCCCCAGTTCTTGCTGGCAGGTTCCTGTGTGTGAAAATTGGGTTGGCCGGTAGTCTGGTCATTCTCAAACGCCAGCTCTCCGTCACACCAACAAAGAGGGGATGGAAGCAGGCCAGTGAGGGGAAGCGGCTGCGACATTATGTTGGAAGTACAGTTCCATACCTAGCTTCTTTTTAAGCAGTGACTAACTATTGAAGATTAGCAACAGACCTCCGCGTCTTTGTTATTTTCAAAGCAGTGCTTCTTTGAATCGGGTATTGTATTTTTTTTCCTTCTCTCTGTTGTATATGTAAATAAATATTTGTAAAAACTTGAAGCGTTCTGTGGCCCTCTGAGTTTGCATTCAACTGCAGGTGAGCTTCGGCTGAAAGTAAAGACTTGCATTTCTATAGTGTCTTTCGCAAGCTCAGGACACGCCAGTGAAATATCTTTGAAGTGTAGTCACTGTGGGGCGGCACGGTGGCACAGTGGTTAGCACTGCTGCCTCACAGCACCAGGAACCCGGGTTCGATTCCCAGCTTGGGTCACTGTCTGTGTGGAGTCTGGACATTCTCCCCGCGTCTGCGTGGGTTTCCTCCGGATGCTCCGGTTTCCTCCCACAGTCTAAAGATGTGCGGGTTAAGTGGATTGGCCATGCTAAATTGCCCCTTAGTGTCAGGGGGGTGTAGCTAGGGTAAATGCATGGGGCTATGGGGATAGGACCTGAGTGGGATTGTGGTCAGTGCAGACTTGATGGGCCAAATGGCCTCCTTCTGCACTGTAGGGATTCTATGACTGAACAAAGAACAAAGAAAAGCACAGCACAGGAACAGGCCCTTCGGCCCTCCAAGCCTGTGCTAATCATGATGCCTGCCTAAACTAAAACCGTATGCACTCACAGAGTCCGTATCCTTCCATTCCCATCCTATTCATGTATTCGTCCAGTTGCCCCTTAAATGTCGCTATTGCACCTGCTCCAACCACCTTCCCGTGCAGCATGTTCCAGACATTCATCACCCTCTGTGTAAAAAACTTGCCTCGTACATCTCCTCTAAACCTTGCCCCTCGTGCCTTAAACCTATGCCCCCTAGTAATTGACTCTTCCACCCTGGGAAAAAGCTTCTGACTATCCACTATTGGACCTGGGTTCGATTCCAGCCTTGGGTCTGCACATTCTTCCCATGTCTGCGTGGGTTTCCTCCGGGTGCTCCGGTTTTTTCCCAGTGTCTGAAAGACGTGCCGGTTGGGTTGATTGGCCATGCTAAATTGCCCCTTAGGTGCCCCAGGATGCGAAGGTTAGAGGAATTAGCGGGGTAAATATGTGGGGTGACGGGGATGGGGCCTGGGTGGGATAGTGGTCGGTGCAGACTCGATGGGCCGAATGTCCTCTTTCTGCACTGTAGGGATTCTATGTTTCTTTCTCCTGTCGTGTAGGAAGCAGCAGCCAAACTCCCACAAACAGCAAGGTGATAAATCCATTACATCTACCTCACGAGGACCTTGGTTTAGCATCTGATCTGAAAGCCGGCCTCTCTGGCAGTGCAGCCCTGCCTCAGTACTGCATTGGAGCATCGGCTTTGATAGTTGTGCACACGCACTGCAATGGAATGTTGAAGCCACATCCTCCTGACTCACAGGCGCGAGTGCCAACCAATGAGCCTCGGCTGATACTGAGCACAGGAGGGAGGCAGTTCGCTCCATTGAATCAACAACAAGGCCACGGACTTGCCTTTGTAAACACCTACCCCTCCCTCCAGCCCCCCTTCCCCTCTCCCCCCCCCCCCCCCCCGCCGCCCCACCACCCAGCCAAGGAACTTCACAGGGACGATCCAAACAGAATTTGAAACTGAGCCATATATGAGATTAGGAAAGGTGACCAAACACCTGGACCCAGATCTTCACCAGACGCTCTCTGGAAACAGCCAAGATTTCAATATCCAAAAGAGAAAATGCTGGAAAATCTCAGCAGGTCTGGTAGCATCTGTAAGGAGAGAAAAGAGCTGACGTTTCGGGTCCAGGTGTCCTTTTGTCTTTGGGCCGTCTGGACTCGAAACGTCAGCTCTTTTCTCTCCTTACAGAGGCTGCCAGACCCGCTGAGATTTTCCAGCATTTTCTCTTTTGGTTTCAGATTCCAGCATCCGCAGTGATTTGCTTTTATCCAAGATTTCAATATTCCTCCCAGCAATTCCCATCTTTGCAAGGGCAGGACCGGAACCTGGCCAGGGTTCACACATTTACAGAGGCAGCTGGCCATTTAAATCACCAGTAGCCTCCAATGAGGTGGAATTTTGGAAGAACAGCGATGTGGAATCTGAAATGTGTAGATTAGAACACATGAGGAGCTCTGAACTTTGTTTGGATTGCTTGGGTACATACGTCTCTGATCAGGTTCCAGGATACCTTTGGGAGAGGTCAGACACCCTTTGGGGCTATTAAAAGTGAACATGATTATGCACCTGGCATGAACAAAATCATTGGAACAATCACTATCGATCTGTGAAAGAGCTGTCCAGCTGTCAAGGAACTGTCCAGCTGTCAAGGAACGGTTAAAGAGCAGTCCGACTGTCTAAGCTATCTGGAGAGTGTCAAAGCTGTCAAGGAACAGTCCAAGGATGCTAAGTGCATTGACATGTAGAGGGGAATGGAAATGGGCGGTGGATGGGGGCACTGGTTGGCCTGGGTTGCAATGGTATGGGGGTGGGTGGAAAGGCACTAACTTGGCATTGCTGTTGGGGGCAGGTAGAGGCATGGGTTGGCATAGATGGGAAAAGGGAGCAGCTCCTGGAGACGGCTCACTGACAGTGCTCAGGGTGCAGAGGTTGCTGGCTGCTCCCTCAGCTTTTTCTCATGGTCATGTCGCTCCATCCTCCTCTGCGGCATGTTCCCCACTGCTGGCCTGCTGATTGGTCATCTTCCAGAAGACTGAGCCAGAAAGCACACTGTCCCGATGTCCTGAGAGCCAATAATATTCCAGCTCTCGGAAAACTCATCAGAAATAATTCCCTATTATGCATTCTTCAAACACCTTGAGCTAGTTTTTACAGTCATCGGCTGATTTTGAAATAAAAAGACCCAGCAACAGCCCTAAGGTATTTTGGATGAATTTTATTTGAAACTGTAAGAAATTGCCAGCTCTTGGATCCCTACAGTGCAGAAGGAGGCCATTGGGCCCATCCCCAGGCATAGTACTTTCACCTCTGAGTCTGAAAGTTCTGGATTCAGCTCCCAGTCCAGGGTCTTCTTGACATTCCAGAGTAGTGGGCAGCACAGTGGCATCGTGGCTCTGCTGCCTCACACCACCAGGGACTCAGGTTCGATTCCGGCCTTGAGTGACTGTCTCTATGGAGTTTGCACATTCTCCCCATGTCTGCGTGGGTTTCCTCTGGGTGCTCCGGTTTCCTCCCACACTCCAAAGACGTGTGAGTTAGGGGGCTAAATTGCCACTTAGTAACCCAGGATGTGTGGGTTAGGGGGATTGGCCATGCAAAATTGCCCCTTAGTATCCCAAGATGAGCAGGTTAGATGGATTATCCGTGGTAAATGTGTGGAGTACGGGGATAGGGTGGGGGGAGAGGGCCTGGGTAAGATACTCTGTTACAGAGCCAGAGTCAGTGCAGACTGAATGGAGCGAATGGCCTCTTCTGCACTATAGGGATTCTATGATTACCAAGGGAGTGCTACACTGTCAGAGGTGCTTTCTTTCAGATAACACAAACAAGTTGCGGTGGCACGGTAGCACAGTGGTTAGCACTGCTGCCTCACAGCGTCAGGGACCCGTGTTCAATTCCAGCCTCGGGTCACTGTCTGTGTGGAGTCTGCATGTTCTCCCCGTATCTGCGTGGGTTTCCTCCGGGTGCTCCAATTTCCTCCCACACTCCAAAGTTGTGCGAGTTAGGTGGATTGGCCGTGCTAAATTGACCTTACTATCAGGGGGATTACCAGGGGAAATATGTGGGGTTACAGGGATAGGGCCTGGGTGGGATTGTGGTCTGTGCAGACTAGATGGGCCAAATGGCCTCTTTCTGCACTGTAGGGAGTTATGATCAGTTATGGAGGTGTCTGAAGCCCAGGCTACACTGACTGCTGAACAGGATATATGGAGAGTGGAGGCCAGCGGGCAGTAAGGGATGAGATTTGACCCTGTCCGCCCCCAATGCTTATATCCCAAGAATCAATAAGAACACCATGGTAAGAATGGAAGAAGTGTAAATTTAAACATATCACAGTGTTACGGTTTATTATCTCATTTTACTGTGTTTCACATGATTGTTTTAGAGGTTCATTATTTTCTCATTCAAGACAATTAGCAGAGGAGATCTCGTTGAGATTTGCATGTATGAAGCCCCCCCCGGAGTTAAGCATCGTTCAGACCCAAGGCAGCTGACTGCAAGTTACTGCTCTATCTCAAACATGGCACAGTGTTGCCCCCCTGTGGCGGGCAAGTGAAAGGTTGCAGTTGAGACTCGGAAGATTTTCCTGGGACTATTTCAGTGAATCATTCCAAGAAGGCATTCTAATTGACTCTGGCAGCGCTTCCTGCAAACTCCATGTGTTGAAAGGCATTAATTGTCCTGGTATTGGTTCTGATCATCCCGTGTAACTGCAGTGCTTAGACTTCTAGTTTAATTATTAGTGTCACAAGTAGGGTTACATTAACACTGCAATGAAGTTACTGTGAAAATCCCCTAGTCGCCACACTCCGGCGCCTGTTCAGATACACTGAGGGAGAATTTAGTACGGCCAATGCACCCTAACCAGCATGTCTTCCAGAATAGTGCTGAATGGTTCTCTGTGCAGCCATTTTCTGCAACAACACTGAGGAGTTCAGGGGAATCCTTTGCACCATTAACTCTTTCTAATTCCCCCTCTACCACGCACAACAACACTCAGTTAATGGTAGGGCGTTGGGGAGAGTTACAAAACAAAGAGATCTAGGGGTACATGTTCATAGCTCCTTGAAAGTGGAGTCACAGGTGGACAGAGTGGTGAAGAAGACATTCGGCATGCTTGGTTTCATTGGTCAGAACATTGAATACAGGAGTTGGGACGTCTTGTTGAAGTTGAACAAAACATTGGTAAGGCCACACTTGGAATACTGTGCACAGTTCTGGTCACCCTATTATAGAAAGGATATTATTAAACTAGAAAGAGTGCAGAAAAGATTTACTAGGATGCTACCGGGACTTGATGGATTGAGTTATAAGGAGAGGCTGGATAGACTGAGACTTTTTTCTCTGGAGTGTAGAAGGCTGAGGGGTGATCTTATAGAGGTCTATAAAATAATGAGGGGCACAGATCAGCTAGATAGTCAATATCTTTTCCTAAAGGTAGGGGAGTCTAAAACTAGAGGGCATAGGTTTAAGGTGAGAGGGGAGAGATACAAAAGTGTCCAGAGGGGCAATTTTTTCACACAGAGGGTGGTGAGTGTCTGAAATGAGTTGCCAGAGCTAATAGTAAAGGCGGGTACAATTTTGTCTTTTAAAAAGCATTTAGACAGTTACATGGGTACGATGGGTATAAAAGGATATGGGCCAAATGCAGGCAATTGGGACTAGCTTCGGGGTTTAAACAAAAGGGGTGGCATTGACAAGTTGGGCCGAAGGACCTGTTTCCATGCTGTAATCCTCCATGACTCAAAAACTCTACAACAATGGTGAGCAACCTGTGGTCAGGAGACCATGTGTGGCCTCTCTGGGATCTAGGTGCGGCCCACAAGACATTTTGTTGGCCATACAGTGTAAATGAAAATCTTTCTTTCATTCTGTATCCCAGGATATGTCATCATACTAAGAAGAGGTGGGAGAGGAAAAAGTTTTTTGAGACACTTTTGCCGTTCCATCAAATATATAGAATCCCTACAGTGCAGAAGGAGGCCATTCAGCCCATCGAGTCTGCACTGACCACAATCCCACCCAGATTCTATCCCGTAACCCCATGTATTTACCCTGCTAATCTTCTGATACTAAGGGGAAATTTAGCATGGCCAATCAACGTAACCCACACATCTTTGGACTGTGGGAGGAAACCGGAGCACCCGGAGGAAACCCACACAGAGAATGTGCAAACTTCACACAGACAGTGACCCAAGCCGGGAATCGAGCCCGTGTTCCTGGCGCTGTGAGGCAGCAGTGCTAACCACTGTATCACCGTACCACCAGAAGTTTGGAATTTCCATGTTCTTTTGTTCCTTACCTTAGTTTCTCAAGGCCATTTCTTCTTCAAACAGATATTTGCAGGAAGTTCTTTGTGTAGGCCACGTGAGGTTTATTTTGGTCCTTTACATTTTCTTTTGAAGGTAATTGACAAAGGAGCCAGGGGCGAGATGAGAAGAAATTATGTGAATGCAGCGAGTTGATCTGGAATGTGCTGCCTGAAAGGGAGATGGAGTAACTTTCAAAAGGGAATTGGAGAAATGCTTGAACGGGCAGCACCTGTTGGGCTCCAGAGAAAGGGCAGGGGAATGGGAGTAATGGGTTCATAATTTGTGTCCTCTACTAACTTTCAAACTTTTGGACTCCCTCCAAACCCACAACCTTGGACGACACGGTGGGACAGTGGTTAGCACTGCTGCCTCACAGCACCAGGCTCCCAGGTTCAATTCTAGCCTCAGTCTGTATGACGTTTGCATGTTCTCCCCACATGGGTTTCCTCCGGGTGCTCCGGTTTCCTCCCACACTCCAAAGATGTGCGGGTTAGGTTGATTGGCCATGCTAAACTGCTCCTTAGTGTCAGAGAGATTAACAGTGTAAATGTGTGGGGTTACGGGATAGGGCCTGGGTGGGATTGTTGTCGGTGCAGACTCGATGGGCCAAATGGCCTCCTTCTGAACTGTAGGGATTCTACGGATCCTATGAAACCTCTACTGTCTAGAAGGACAAGGGCAGCAGGCGCATGGTAACTCCATAGAACTTACAGTGCAGAAGGCCATGCGGCCCACCGAGCCTGCACCGACAACAATCCCACCCAGGCCCTGTCCTATCCCCATAACTCCACATATTCACCCTCCTAGTCCCCCTGACATTAAGGGGCAATTTAGCATGGCCAATCAACCTAACCTGCACATTTTTAGAGTGTGGGAGGAAGCCGGAGCACCCGGAGGAAACCCACGCAGACGCGGGGGGAATATGCAAACTCCACACAGACAATGACCCGAGGCCAGAATTGAATCTGGGTCCCTGGCGCTGTGAGGCAGCAGCGCTAACCACTGTGCCGCCCCGTCACCATCTGCAAGTTCCCCTCCAAGTCTGGAAATATACCCGTGTTCTTTCTATGGGCGGAATTTCCCTCCCCCCGTGGTGTTTTTCGCGGCAGTGGGAGGCAGCAAGCCGCTCGTTGGCAGTGGGATCTTATGGCCCTGCCGTTGCCAACGGGATTTCCCGTTGAACGCACCCCTCATTGCTGGGATACCCGACGAGGGGGTGCGTCCTCAGCTGGACCGTAAGATCCCGCTGCCTTAAACACCAGTGAGATTTTGGTGATTGTCTGTGGGCTCTATTTTACCATTTTGATTCTAAGTGCTGGGCGGACTTGAAACTGGGAGTGTTTCAGATCCGGCTTTTAGACCCGTTCTCAGGCACCCCCATACTCACTCTGCCTGAAAAAAATATCAGCGATTCTGAATCGCGCTGCAGAAGCCTGTGGGTGGGGCTTAACGCGCCCAAAACCCTGCAGCTCCAATTGGCACCTCCAACTGCGCATGCGCAGAAAACTAATGATAGAATGCGGCTCCCCTGCCACATCCCCCCTGGGCCGGATAATGCCTCCCTCTGGCCCCCACAGACATTGCTCCACCCCCACAACATTACCGACCCCCTTATCCCCCCATCCCCCACCACCCAGACCGATCACGGGCCCCTCCTCCCCCTTTCGCACCCCCCCACCAATCTCAGGCAGAGAGGCAGCGGATCCCCCCCTTCCCCCTCACTGATCACAGGCAGAGTGGCAGCGGAACTCCCCTTCCCCCTCACTGATCACGGGCAGAGTGGCAGCGGACCCCCCCTTCCCCCTCACTGATCACAGGCAGAGTGGCAGCGGACCCCCCCCTTCCCCCTCACTGATCACAGGCAGAGTGGCAGCGGACCCCCCCTTCCCCCTCACTGATCACAGGCAGAGTGGCAGCGGACCCCTTCCCCCTCACTGATCACAGGCAGAGTGGCAGCGGACCCCCCCCTTCCCCCTCACTGATCACAGGCAGAGTGGCAGCGGACCCCCCCTTCCCCCTCACTGATCACAGGCAGAGTGGCAGCGGACCCCTTCCCCCTCACTGATCACAGGCAGAGTGGCAGCGGACCCCCCCTTCCCCCTCACTGATCACAGGCAGAGTGGCAGCGGACCCCCCCTTCCCCCTCACTGATCACAGGCAGAGTGGCAGCGGACCCCCCCTTCCCACTCACTGATCACAGGCAGAGTGGCAGCGGACGCTTGGCACTTACCTTCTCACTGACTGGAGCGCCCGAATCAGACATTTGTGGACCATGTCTATTTTGCGCCGATTCTAGATTGGCGAAAGCGGTGGTAAAGGGGGAAGTGCCGGTAAGGTTGGGCGTGCAGCCCATTAAGTCAATTTAAATGCATGCCACGCCCGTTTCGGGCGCGGTCCCAATCGCGGCCATTTTCAGGCCTTGGTAAAGGGGGAACCGGCGCGGAGGTGGGCGAGGATCGTGCTACTCGCCTCACACCTGACTTTACCAAGTTTCAGTGCCCGAAAACGGGAGCAACTTGATGGTAAAATCGGGCCCCTTGAGTCTAAATCCATAAAGTCTCCAGCAGCTCAAAGTATTGGCTCATCACCAACTTTAAGGATGGGAAAGGAATGCTGTCCTTGCGAGCGATGCCCATATCCGATAAATCAGAAAAATAAAAATTCTTTGTCTGTATAGCGTGCAAGAAACAATACTTTTCATTGTATACTAATACATGTGACAATAATAAATCAAATCAAATCAAATCTAAGTTGTCCCTTAGTGTCAGGGGGACGAGCTAGTTAAATGCATGGGGTTATGGGAATAGGGCCTGGGTGGGATTGTGGTCGGTGCAGACTCGATGGGCTGAATGGCCTCCTTCTGCACTGTAGGGATTCTATATTTGATGGAATGGCCAAAGCGTCTCAAAAATCATTTCCTCTCCTATCTCTTCTCCTTAAGATGATGACATATCCTGGGGTATCCTCGGAATGAGAGAAAGTATTTCACTTATACTGTACGGCCAACAAAATATCTTGTGGGCCGCGCTCAGAACCCAGACAAGGCCACATGGGGGGGCCTCCAAGCCACAGGTTGCCCCACCATTGGTGTGCATGGGTAGGGGAGGGATTGGAAAGGGTTAATGGTGCTAAGGATTTCCCCTGCCATGGTGAACTCCTCGGTGTTGTTGCAGGAAATGGCTGCGCAGTGTAAGCATTCAGCAAACCCGGTGGCAGTGCTCAGCTGTCCCGCCACACCTTCAGAGAGATCAGCTGAAAATTCAGGTCAAAACATTGCTACGCCTGTGGCTGGAAACTCTAACTGATTGACTTGTAGGATTCGCATTCTAATCAGTATTCCGCAACTTGATTTTGTCTGTTTGCCCTGTTTGAGAGCACATTTCCACTCCATCTGACGAAGGAGCAGTGCTCCGAAAGCTTATGGCATTTGCTACCAAATAAACCTGTTGGACGTTAACGTGGTGTTGTGAAACTTCTTACTGTGTTTAGATTCCCCGCAAGAAGTCTCACAACACCAGGTTAAAGGTTGGACGTTAACGTGGTGTTGTGAGACTTCTTACTGTGTTTAGATTCCCCGCAAGAAGTCTCACAACACCAGGTTAAAGGTTGGACGTTAACGTGGTGTTGTGAGACTTCTTACCGTGTTCACCCCAGTCCAACGCCGGCATCTCCACATCATGACTCCCCCCTACCCAGAGGATGAGGGACTTACCGTGGCTTCCCTGCCACCAGCAGAATTACGATCTGGAGCCTTCCCCAATGTCTCACTCTGGTGTGGTTTTATATTACTCAGTGTGAGGTGCCACAGGCTTTAGCGAGCCACTTCCTTGAAAAGTCAAATATTTTATGCTTTCGATGATATTTTGCAGCCACTCTGTGTAGTTGCGGCTGACAATTGAGCCTTTTGACCTCTGGCATTAAGTCAATCCGGCAGCTGATGTTGTGTTAGGTGTAACTATGCAAATTGCACTGTATTAATTTGCATGACACCACATGATATAAATTTTCTTTGTATTCTGAGAACAAGCTTCTCTAAGTACAGAAACATAGGAGAAACAGGAGGCCATTTGGCCCTTCGAGCCTGCTCCACCATTCATTTTGATCATTAAATTCAATATCCTGATCCCCCCCCCCATATCCCTTGATCCCTTTAGCCCCAAGAGCTGTATCTAATTTCTTCTTGAAATCAAACAATGTTTTGGCCTCAACTATATTCTGTGGTTCCATACATTCATTACCCTTTGGGTGAAGAAACTTCTCCTCACCTCAGTTCTAAAAGGTTTACCCCTTATCCTCAAACTATGACCCCCTAGTTCTGGACTCCCCCCACCATTGGGAACATTCTTTCTGAATCTACCCTGTCTAACCCTGTTAGAATTTTATAGGTTTCCATAAGATCCCCTCTCACTCTTCTAAACTCAAGTGAATATAATCCTAACCGACTTAGTCTCTCCTCATATGACAGACCTGCTATCTCAGGAATCAGCCTGGTAAACATTTACTGTACTCCCTCTATGGCAAGGCCATCCTTCCTCAGATAAGAGGACACCAAAACTGCACACAATACACCAGGTGTGGCCTCACCAACGCCCTATACAATTGCAGCAAAACATCTCTATTCCTCTACTCAAATCCTCTCACAATGAAGGCCACCAGTAGCTGAAAGTAAGCACGCAGGTACATCAAATGGTAAGGCCAGGATTTTCTGGCCTGTCACAGTGGGCCCAGTAAGCCAGTCAAGAGTCCAGTGACTTCAGCGGGACCAGAAAATACTGGCCCTAATGATGAGTGGTTCCTTCATCGAGTTGTACGGAGAGTCATCCCACTTCCCCAAGTGTTTCTTCTCTACCAATGAGTAGAGAAGAAATAAAAAAGTAAAGTTTATTTATTAGTCACAAGTAGGCTTACATTAACACTGCAATGAAGTTACTGTGAAAATCCCCTGGGCGTCACATTTCGGCGCCTGTTCGGGTAAAACTGAGGGCAAATTTAGCATGGCCAATGCACCTAACCAGCACGTCTTTTGGACTGTGGGAGGAAACCAGAGCACCGGGAGGAAGACACGGGGAGAACATGCAGACTCTGCACGGACAGTGATCCAAACCAGGAATTGAACCCAGGTTCCTGGCGCTGTGAGGCAGCAGTGCTAACCACTGTGCCGCCCTTGTGAGTTCAAGCTAAGCTGCGAAAGGTGCTCAAGATCACACAGGTTACTCTGCTGCACTCCTCAGCCCGTGATATATGCAGAGACAGAGTCTGCCCTCATCAGCACAGTGCCTGTTCTCTTGGGACTGCAGATTCATAAGTTCATAAGATATAGGAGCAGAATTAGACCATTCGGCCCATCGAGTCCACTCCGTCATTCGATCATGGCTGATATGTTCCTCATCCCTATTTTCCTGCCTTCTCCCCATAACCCTTCAACCCATTACCAATTAAAAATCTGTCTAACTCCTCCTTAAATTTACTCACTGTTCCAGCATCCACCGCACTTTGGGGTAGCGAATTCCACAGATTCACAACCCTTTGGGAAAAGTAGTTCCTCTTCTACTCTGTTTTAAATTTGCTATCCCTTATCCCTAAGACCTCTTGTCCTAGAATGCCCCACAAGAGGAAGCATTCGCTCCACATATACTTTATCCATACCTTTTATCATCTTGTATACCTCAATTTGATCTCCCCTCATTCTTGTAAATTCCAGAGAGTATGGGCCTAAACTGTCCAATCTCTCTTCAAGCCATATTAGGTCTGCAACTCCTAATAACAAGGCTCACTCGCTGACAAACATCGAAACTAATATGAGGGGTGCCCTCATGGAGCAGAAGCAGCACTGCGATCACAATGCTCGTGACACGGTCTTCTGACACCTGGTCAAATGGTCAGGATCCAAACCACTATATACAAAACCAAAGTCACCCACTGCAGGCATCGGGAACCAGCACCGACAAATGTCGCAGTACCCCAACCACTCAGACTACAACACAGGCCCCCTACACCGGTGGAAATGGAGGCTCCTGCAGAGGCCTAGACAGCCAGGTCTGCACCCATTGGGTACACTGAAGAAGCGGCCCAGGTCACCCAGGGCAGAGAGCATCCAGCCAGCTGGCATCATCGCGCGCTCAGGGTCTATGATCAAACCAAGTGCAAGTTTCCAGGATTACGTAACGAACTAGGCTACAGCTGACCTTCAACTTTTAAACGGCAAAACGGGGCTGGGGCGGAGGGAGGAGACGCGATGGGCTATGCACCAGATGCAGCAGCTTAATCCATGTTTCACCCCATGTAAACAGTTACGTATTGTTAGCCCGCTCAATCCGTATGTTATAAAATGGTTTACACGCAGTTACTGTTGGCGCACACTGCTACGTCTCAGTGCCACCCGTTGGCCCAACTTAACCAGAGAAAATGTTGACCGAGTGGTCACATGATGATGTGGTGACACGGCTGCTTAAAGGGTCACGTGTCAGCAGGGAGGGAATTCTCTCCGGAGCACGGGCAGAGTAGAAGCTTGGCAGAGCTGCTCAGAGAACTGAATAAACTATTGTTGTTATAATCTCCAGACATTATTCAGATAAAACCAACTGAAAACACCTGATATTCACAGCAGCTTCACTGACCATTTCCTGCATGGATTCTCCGAACCTGGGAGTGGGGCGGGGGGGGGGGGGGGGGGGGGGAGTATGGTTTTTACGATGGAGGAAATCATTTTAACCCCACTGGCCTATTTAACTTCAGCCGCATGTGAAATTAGCTGGGGGTATAAACACAGCATTGTACCCAATCCCAATAGTTTCTCTAATAGTTAGAATTAGTGCCAAGTTCCTCCCCAGCACTGCGCCCGGGTTTTGGCAGGAGACGGTGATGGAGAATGAGGAGAAGGGACCCAGGCAAAAGTTCCAGGTGGTTAACCCCTGTGATTGAGACTGTTCTCAGGTAGTTCAACTTCAGAGAACCAGATGGGTGGCACAGTGGTTAGCACTGCTGCCTCACAGCGCCAGGGACCCGGGTTCGATTCCGGCCTGTGGTGACTGTCTGGAGTTTGCACGTTCTCCCCTGTGTGGGTTTCTGCGGGTGCTCCAGTTTCCTCCCACAGTCCAAAGATGTGTGGGTTGGGTTGATTGGCCATGATAAATTGCCCCTTAGGTTGGGATTTTACAGGCTTGCTCGGGCGAAACTGGAAACTCCCGCCCGTGGTCAATTGAGATTTCCATTGTTGGACCTTTGCCGTGCTGATTCCAAACTCCCATTGACACACACCCAACCTGTCCAACATTTCCTCATAACATAACTCTCTCATCCCAGCTTTCAGTCGAGTGAAACTTCTCTGAACCAAAACAGTCCACAGCACATCCAAGTGAGGTGAGAGTGACTGCCCTTAACATCAATGCAGCATTGCCCAAGTGTAGAATCAAGGGGCCCTAGTTAAACTGGAGTCAGTGGGAATCGGGGGAAAACCCGCCACTGGTTGGAGTTATACCCGGCACAAAGGTTGTGGTGGTGAGAGGCCAAACATCTCAGTCCCAGGACATCACTGCGGGAGTTCCTCAGGGTAGTGTCTTAGGCCCAACCATTGTCAGCCGCTTTTAAATGTATTTATTAGTGTCACAAGTGGGCTTACATTAACACTGCAATAAAGTTACTGTGAAAATCCCCCAGTCGCCACACTCCGGCGCCTGTTCAGGTACACTGAGGGAGAATTTAGCATGGCCAATGCACCCTAACCAGTAAGTCTTTCGGACTGTGGGAGGAAACCAGAGCACCCGGAGGAAACCCACGCAGACACGGGGAGAATGTGCAGACTCTGCACAGACAGTGATCCAAGCTGGGAATTGAACCCAGGTTCGTGGCACTGTGAGGCAGCAGTGCTAACCACTGTGCCACCCTGCTGCTTCATCAATGACTTTCCTTCTGCCTAAGGTCAGAAGTGGGGATGTTCACTGATGATTGCACAATGTTCAGCACCATTCGGGACTCCTCGGATGCAAGCCTCAGATACAAGCAGGCCATGCCCCTATGCAGCAAGACCTACCCAACATCCAGGCTTGTGTTGACAAGTGCCAACTAACATTGGCGCCACACAAGTGCCAGGCAATTACCATCTCCAACAAGAGAGAAATCTAACCATCGTTCCTTGACATTCAATGACATTACCATCGCTGAATCCCCCACTACCAACATCCTGGGGGTTACCACTGACCAGAGCTGAGGCTACAAGAGCAGGGCAGAGGCTAGGAGGTCTGTGCTGGGCAATTCCCCTCCTGACTCCCCAAAGCCTGTCCACTACTCATAGGGTACAGGTCTCACCTCTCTCTCACACACACACACACTCTTCCACCTTCTTCCATCGGGAAAAAGATACAAAAGTCTGAGGTCACGTACCAACCGACTCAAGAACAGCTTCTTCCCTGCTGCCATCAGGTTTTTGAATGGACCTATCTTATATTAAGTTGATCTTTCTCTACATCCTAGCTATGACTGTAACACTACATTCTACACTCTCTCGTTTCCTTCTCTATGAACGGTCTGTATAGCGCGCAAGAAACAATACTTTTCACAGTATGCTAATACATGTGACAATAATAAATTAAATCAAATCACCTCTCTCACGCACATACACACCTTTCACGCACACACACCTCCCACACACACACACTCAAAGATCTCTCACACATCATCACTCACCCCTCACATAGGCTCACACGTCTCTCTTGGGCCCCCTGCAGCCCCGGCCTCACTCGGGCCTCCATGGTCACTACCCCTCTCGGGCACTCGTTGCCCCGCTCCCTCTCAGCCTTGGCTCCCACCTCCCTTGGACCCCAGGGCTTTCCTTGGCCCTTTCAGCCTTTGCCCCAGACCTCTCTCCAACTCCTCCAATTAGAGGCTGGCTTCTCAGTTCATTGGTTGCTGATAGGCTGATTAGTGAACCTATCAGTAGCCAGCAAAGTCAAAAAAACCACCTTCGATTGGTCAAGCTGGAAGAGAGGCATTTTTAAAGTTGGAAATGGACAGACCCGTGGAGCCTGATACACCATCAATTACGAGGACTCCAGCGAGTGAGTAAAAATAACAGGCTTTTAATCGCAAAGAACTGGAACACACCCTTGTAGCTAACCTGGCCCAGACTGAGGCGAGGAGGAGGAACCATCACTTTTACACCTCGTTCAGGTGGAAAGGGAGGAGTCTCAGGTGGAAAGGGAGGAGTCTCGGGCCAGGTGCAGCAGGGGTGTGTCCAGGCATACAACAGGTAATTACAGTGGGTCACCACAGAGCCCCTGCCTGAGTCTGGTATCATGGAACCCAGTCTGGGAAACTCTGATTGAGAAGGACAAGGGCAGCAGATACCTGAGAACACCACCGCCTGGAGGTTCCCCTCCACTCACCATCATGACTTGGAAATATATCGGCTGTTCCTTCACTGTCACTGGGTCAAAATCCTAGAATGCCCTCCCTAACAGCACTGTGGGTGTATCTACACTACATGGACTGCAGCGGTTCAAGAAGGCAGCTCAGGCAGCTCCTCCTTCTCGAGGGCAATTAGGGACAGGCAATGAATGCTGGCCTAGCCAGCGAAGCCCAAATCCCATGAGTGAATCAAGACACTGTGGTCTCACCAACACGCTATGCAAAGTAGCAAAACATTCCTACTTTTATATTTAATTCCCCTTGCAATAAACAACAACATTCCATTATGGTTTGTTTGTGGAATTTTAAGCATTTCCCAAATTCCTTTCTAACCGAGACAATTAAAATTCCAGTGGGATGGGAACCAGGCAATGTAAACATGGCTCTTTTGCCGTGTACTATGATCCCTTGTGTTATTTAATCTCTCCGGTCTTCCAGCCTATTTATCTTCCCTTTCTCCAGCCGTTCCGTCTTTGCTTAAATCCTGTTACATCTCAAATTTTTCCCAGCCCTGTTGAAACGGCAACAGACCCGACACGTTAAGCCTTCCCCCCGCGCCCCCCCCCCCCCCCCCCGCCCCCCCACTGAGGCTGCTCGACCAGCTTTTTCTGCTCTTATTCCGGGTTACCAGCACTTGCCTTTGTAAACAGGATTTACCTGGCTGTGTGCCAAACCGTAACAGTTTAAAAGGCACGTTGGATTTCCAGTGTTGGCGTTTTCTTCTGAACATTGATTAAAGCACTTTGGGAATCGTAGGAATTGTTTGATGCCCTGTGCTTCTCCCATAATGAGAGTTTCTAAATAAAAATCTATGTCTTTTTAGTGTACCCTATACAACAGATATACATTACCCCCACATACCCAAAGCGAAGGGCAAATCAACCTTGCTTAACGAAAGAAGTTAGAGATTGCATTAGATCAAAGGAAATGGCTTATGAGGGGGACGTGACGGCCAAGTGGCATTGTCACTAGACTATTAATCCAAAAACTCAGCTAAGGTTCTGGGGACCCGGGTTCGAATCCCGCCACGGCAGATGGTGGAATTTGAATTCAATAAAAAAAATCTGGAATTAAGAATCTACTAATGACCATGAAACAATTGTCGATTGTCGCAAAAATTCCATCTGGTTCACTAATGTCCTTTACGGAAGGAAATCTGCCGTCCTTACCCGGTCTGGCCTACATGTGACTCCAGAGCCGCAGCAATGTGGTTGACTCTCGACTGCCTTCTGAACAAGGACAACTAGGGATGGGCAATAAATGCTGATGTGGAGATGCCGGCGTTGGACTGGGGTAAACACAGTAAGAAGTTTAACAACACCAGGTTAAAGTCCAACAGGTTTATTTGGTAGCAAAAGCCACACAAGCTGGCCAGCCAGTGATGCCCATGTCCCATGAATGATTTAAAAAAATAAGGATGCCAGAAAAAGTGGTAGGCCTGAGGATTGGAAGCAAAGGAGAACCAAGAAACTGATTCAGAAAGGGAAATGAGAACATCAATGCAAACTGGTAGGAACTTTAAAAAATTTTTCATGGGATGTGGACATTGCTGGCTGAGGCAACATTTATTGCCCATCCCTAATTGCCTTGAACTGAATGGCTTGCTAGCCCATTTCAGAGGGCAGCTGAGAGTCAGCTGTGGCTCTGGAGTCACATGTAGGCCAGACCGGGTAAGGACGGCAGATTTCCTTCCCTAAAGGACATTAGTGAACCAGATGGGTTTTTACAAAATCGACAATGGCTTCATGGTCAAAATTAGACTTTTAATTCCAGACTTTAAATTAAATTCAAGTTTCACCACCTGCTATGTGGGATTCGAACCTGGGTCCCCTGGGTCTCTGGATTACTGGCCCAGCAACAATACCACTATGCCACTGCAGAAGTCAAAGGTTATTTAGATATGTGAAAAGGAAAAGATTAGCAAGGACAAATGTTGGCCCATTACTGGTGGGAACTGGAGAATTTATATTGAAGAGCAGGAAAATGGTGGATGAACTAAACGTTGCTACAACTTTCTACAATTTATACAAATGACCTGGATTACTTTGCATCTGTCTTTGCAACAGAAGATACAGAAAATCTCCCAGAAATACTCAGCTATCAAGGATCTGGTGAAACTGAGGAACTTACAAACATTAGTATTAATAAAAAGGTAGAACTTGAAAAGTTAAATTGTTAGAAGGATAAATTCCCTGGACCAGATGAGCTTTGTCTCAATTTTGATTTGATTTGATTTATTATTGTCACATGTGTTTGTATACAGTGAAAAGTATTGTTTATTACCCGCTATACAGACAAAACATACCGTTCACAGAGAAGGAAAGGAGAGAGTGCAGAATGTCGTGTTACAGTCATAGCTAGGGTGTAGAGAAAGATCAACTTAGTGCGAGGTAGGTCCATTCAAAAGTCTGATGGCAGCAGGGAGTGTTGAATGCAGTGTTTATTTTAGTTTAGTTCATTTATTAATGTCACAAGTAGGCTTACATTAACACTGCAATGAAGTTACTGTGAAAATCCCTTAGTCGCCACACTCCAGCACCTGTTCGGGTACACTGAGGGAGAATTTAGTGCAACGTGAGTGCGGTGGCACAGTAATTTGCACTGCTGCCTCACAGCACCAGGGACCTGGGTTTGATTCCAGCCTTGGGTCACTGTCTGTGTAGATTCTGCACATTCTCCCCGTGTCTGCGTGGGTTTCCTCTAGGCACTCCGTTTCCTCCCACGCTCCAAAGATGCGTGGGTTAGATTGATTGGCTATGCTAAATTGTCCCTTAGTGTCCCAAGATGGGACAAATATGTGGGGTTACGGGGCCTTGCGTAAGATGTGATGTCAGACTGTTGGTGCAGACTCGATGGGCTGAATGGCCTCCTCCTGCACTGTGGGAATGGTATGAAAAGCTAGCATGCAGGTGCAGCAAGCAATTGATAAGGCAAGTTGCATGTTGGTCTTCACTGTGAGGGGATTTTCACTCCATCTGACGAAGGGGCAGCGCTCCGAAAGCTTATGGCATTTGCTACCAAATAAACCTGTTGGACTTTAACCTGGTGTTGTGAGACTTCTTACAGGGGATTTGAGTACAGGGGTAAGGATATCTTGCTGTAGCTGTATAGAGATTTGGTAAGACCTCACCTGGAGTATTGTGCACAGTTTTAATTCTCTTATCCGAGGAAGGATTGCAACGGAGATTCACCAGATTAATCCCTGGGATGGCGGGGTTGTCTTATGAGGAGAGATTGAAGAGACTGGGTTTGTAGTCCTGGAGGCCTGAAGAATGAGGGATGACTTCATTGAAACTTAGAAAATTCTTGGGGATTAATGAACCTACCCCTTATTCTGAGATTCAGACTGAGATGTGGAGGAATTTCTTCACTCAGAGGGTGGTGAATTTTTGGAATTCTCTGCCCCAGGGGGCTGCGGTAGATCAATCACTGAGCATGTCCAAGAAAGAAATCAATAGATATCTGGAGACCAATGGCATCAAAGGATGTGGGGATAGAACAGGAAGGTGGAATTGAGCTGGATGATCAGTCATGAATGTAAACCTATTTGTGACTAATAAATAAAGTTTAAGATTAAATTGAATGGTGGAGCAGGCTCAATGGGCTGAATGGCCTACTCCTAGTTACAGGAAGGATGTAACTAAGATTGAAAGAGTGCAGAGAAGGTTCACAAGGATGTTGCCGGGACTTGAGAAGCTGAGTTACAGAGAGAGATTGAATAGGTTGGGACTTTATTCCCTGGAGCGTAGAAGGTTGAGGGGAGATTTTATAGAGGTGTATAAGATTTTGATGGGTATAGATAGAGTGAATGCAAGCAGGCTTTTTCCGCTGAGGCTAGGGGAGAAAAAAACCAGAGGGCATGGGTTAAGGGTGAAAGGAGAAAAGTTTAAAGGGAATATTAGGGGGGGCTTCTTCACGCAGAGAGTGGTGGGAGTGTGGAATGAGCTGCCGGATAAAGTAGTAAATGCGGGGTCACTTTTAACATTTAAGAAAAACTTGGACGGGTTCATGGATGAGAGGGGTGTGGAGGGATATGGTCCAAGTGCAGGTCAGTGGGACTAGGCATAAAATGGTTCGGCACAGACAAGAAGGGCCAAAAGGCCTGTTTCTGAGCTGTAATTTTCTATGGTTCTATGGTTCCTGTTCCTATGTACCCACCTTTGCCTGCCCACTCACCTCCCCGCCCAAACATTGAATAATGAGTGAAGCTGATATTGGTGTTGACAGGTTTTATTAATTATCCCCTTTGGAGGAATGGTATGTAAGAGTCAAGACTCTGTCATTGTAATTAAAACAGCCTGCACCCTTACAATCCTCAGATATAATCAACCGATTGCTTACTTGATCAGAACTTGAGCATTGTTGAAAAGAGAGACATGTTACTGAAGTTTCTGTTCGTCCTCTCAACCCGACAAATGCAAGAATGTCAAATTTCAAACAACTGTTGTGATTGTGTTTGTTCTGATGAGTGGAAGAGGTAAAGCTTTGGTAGCATGTTCCATCGGGATATCGATGCTCCTCCATTGGCCTTTTGCAGGTCCCTGATTTTAATTGCTTCACCATTGGTGGCTGGAACTTTGGCTGCCTCGCCTTAAAGGTCTGGAATTTGCTCCCTAAACATCTCCATCTCTCTCTCCTCCTTAAACCCTTCTCTTCGGCCCAGCTTGATGCGACTCAGTGTCAACTTTTCTCTGCGAAACATCCCATGACAATTCAACTGGCTGGCAGGTCCAGAGAGATGGCAGGACTCTGCCCCGGTGAGGGGTGGAAGTCTCACACTGGCCTGTTACAGCCTGCCTCCCCTGCAACATGTGATGGCTACAGGGCAAGCTGATGTTGAGTGGGGGGATGGGGCGGGGGGGGGGGGGGGGGGGGGGGGGGTGGGGAGATGAGCGGAAAGGAGCGAGTTATCTGCACCCCTCTCCCTAAACTCTCTCCCCCATGTTAAAAGGCACTATAGAAATGCAGGTTGTTGTTGATGTGTGGTGATACATCCGATCCCTCTCCCTCCACCCAGGGATCACTCAATAATCAACTGGAGCTTGTCTTTTCACACATTTCATCGAATCACAGACTGGGATTTGACCGGCCTGCCCACCATGGGAATCGGAGCGGGCGAGGGGCGGGGCATTGGGAGGCCCGTTGACCTTAGGCGGGATTTTACGGTTTCGGAACGAGCGAGGCCGAAAATCCCACCCATGGAATCTCTACAGTGCAGAAAGAGGCCATTCGGCCCATCGAGCCTGCACAATCCCATGAGGGCCCTATCCCCGTAACCGCCAGTTTTACCCTGCTAGCCCCCCTGACACTCAGGGGCAATTGAGCATGGCAAACCTAACCGCACATCTTTAAGTTGGTGGTACATCTCCCTGAGTGTTATTCCATTGTGACCCACTAACAGAAAAGAGCAGGGTTAAACCTCAGCTGTATCTGACGTTGGGCCCAACAAAGCTGGTGACTCACCTCCGGAAACTGTGTGTTACCTTAGAGTCGGATGAGCAAGAGAGCAAGAAACACAGTTGGATTTCAGGAGATAATCAAAATATTCCGCATTTTTATTACTGGCCTGCAGAAATACTTTTCCACGAATCTTACAATGACTGCTACATTCACGTCACGGGGATCTCAGCTGTTTCTGTTAAGCCCTGGCTACTTTGGGCACCACACACACACAGAACATCGGGATTTTTTCCTCAGCCAGTTTGTAGATGTAGATCTTGCGTTTGCATCTCATTGTTCTCCTCAGCACCAGAACATTTGTGTGATAGGGTACACTCATTACACTGTTGTCCATTCGCCCATCAGGCCCGAAACAACCCTTGTGCAGGCAGTATGCTTCCATTAGCTGCCTTGGGTAGCGCGCCTTATCTTCATTTACTCTGCAGATTGAAAAGGGACTAAGAATTAGGACAAGGTCAAGTTATACCTTCGATAGTGACCCACCCAGGCATGAAGAAGTCTAGAATTTAATGTCTTTTGGAGATGGAAGGATATTCGAAGTTTTTAAAGCTTATTTATTAGTGTCACAAGTTGGCTTACATTAACACTGTTATGAAGTTACTGTGAAAATCCCCTCGTCGCCACACTCCGGCACCTGTTTGGGTACACTGAGGGAGAATTTAGCATGGCCAATGCACCCTAACCAGCACATCTTTCGGACTGTGGGAGGAAACCGGAGCACCCGGAGGAAACCCACGCAGACACAGGGGAGAACGCACAGTCACCTGAAGCAGGAATTGAACCTGGGTCCACGGTGTTGTGAGGCAGCAGTGCTAACCACTGTGCCACCGTGAAGAATAGAATCGTGTAGAACAGAAGGAGGCCATTCAGTCTATGCGTGTGCCCACGATAAGGTACGCTTAGAGTCATAGAGGTTTACAGCATGTAAACAGGCCTTTCGGCCCAACATGCCACCCAGTTTTTACCACTAAGTTAGTCCCAATTGCCCGCATTTGGCCCATATCCCTCTATACCCATCTAACTGTCTAAGTGCTTTTTAAAAGACAAAATTGTACCCGCCTATACTACTACCTCTGACAGCTCGTTCTAGACACTCACCACCTTCTGTGTGAAAAAGGACACTTTTGTGTCTATCTCCTCTCACCTTAAACCTATGCCCTCTAGCTTTAGACTCCCCTACCTTTGGGAAAAGGTGTTGACTTATCTACCTTAGAGGTAGATACAGATAAACTGTTTCCTTAGGTGGGGAACAACCAGTTCAAGAGAGCACAACCTTAAAATTAGCGATAGCCCGTTCAGCGGCAAAATTGGGAAACATTATCACCCAAAGTGTGACGGAAATCCCGTGCTCTCTTTCCCAAAAAGACTGCGGTGCTGGGTCAATTGGAGATTGTAAGATCGAGGCTGACAGTGAGGGGTATCAAGGAATGAAGACAGGCAAATGGAGTTGAGGTACAGGTCAGCTATTAAAGAGATTAAGAGTAGAATGGGATTGAGGGGCCGAATGGCATCTGGCTGTTCCTCTGCAACAGTTGGATGGTTTTGTTTTCTTGTCCTTGCCCAATCCAAAGGCCAATTATAATAGCTCCATCACTGCCTCCTGGAATGCTAAACAAACACCAGCCCTACAGGTTTCTGTGAGCAACAGGCACCTTTATCAGTCACCCATTAGCTATTTTCACAACTTGAAGTACAAATTACACAATAAACAACAATGAAGCAACGAGGTTTCCACATCGCGTTGTCTAAAATGGAGAGAAACTGGGATGAGCAGAGAAATTTCGGGGTCCGAATTTAGAAATCACAGCAAGTTGACAGAATGGTGGGTTATAGAATCCTACAGTGCAGAAGGAGGCCATTTGGCCCATCAAGTCTGCACCAATCACAATACCACCAAGACCCCATCCACATAACCCCATGCATTTACCCTAGCTAGTCTCCCTGACACGAAGAGGCAATTTAGCATGGCCTACACTCCTGTTCCTATGGGCGGAATTTTCCTGCCACAGGAATAGTAGCGGGGTGGGACACAGACCATGCAAAGGTTCGTTGACCTCGGGTGGGATTTTCTGGTCTTGGGGTGAGTGCGGCTGGAAAATCCCGTCCTAGATGTCCGCACAGTTTTTAAAGGAGAGTCCCTCTAAGAGTTATTGGCATGATACTGGAGGTCTACACTGGAAGAGTGGGGGTCGGTTTAGCTGAGTTGGCTGGACAGCTGATTCGTGATGCCAACAATTCCCATATTGGCTGCGGTTATTCGTGACGGCCCCACCTTCTCAACCTTGCCCTCTGCCTGAGGTGTGGAGATCCTCAGGTTAAACCACCAGCAGTTAGCTCTCCCCCTTCAATGGGCAGAGCAGCCTATAGTCACCTGGGACTATGGTGACATGACCTTTAACTTACTCAAGAGCACATACCACCTGCAGCATGACACAGCTTGTGATAACTCTAATTTGGGCTTTACTTGCCTGAAGAATCAATGTTGTAACAGCAGAAATTCCAGATAAACCTGACTGGGCTGAGCTTTGGTATTGTGTTTATTCCACAAATAAATCAAGCCATTAAACTTTGCCACTAAAACGTGACACAACACATATACAGATCAGCCACTTCCCCACAACTCTCCCCACATTTAGCTTCAGTGCTCTGACTCTACGAAGGGCGTGGAGAGGCCATTCAGCCCATTGTGCATGTGTCAGCTCTATTCCATTAGACCCATACCACCTACTCATAGAATCATAGAATTTTGGAATCATAGAATCCTACAGTGCAGAAGGAGGCCGTTCAGCCCATCGAGTCTGCACCGACCACAATCCCATCCAGGCCCTATCCCCATAAACCCATGCATTTATCCCTAGCTAGTTCACCTGACACTAAGGGGCTATTAAGGATGGCCAATCCACCTAAGCCGCACATCTTTGGACTGTGGGAGGAAATCGGAGCACCCGGAAGAAACCCACGCAGACACGGGGAGAAGTGCAAACTCCCCACAGACAGTGACCCAAAAAAGGAATCGAACCCGGGTTCCTGGCGCTGTGAGGCAGCAGTGCTAACCACTGTGCCATCATGCCACCCTCATTCCTCATAACCCCACTATTGTTCCCCCCATTTATCCAATTCTCTTTTCTGTGCATCATGGTGGCACAGTGGTTAGCACTGCTGCCTCACAGCGCCAGGGAACCGGGTTCGATTCCCGGCTTGGGTCACTGTCTGTGTAGAGTTTGCACGTTCTTCCCATGTCTGCATGGGTTTCCTCCGGGTGCTCCAGTTTCCTCCCACAGTCTAAAGATGTGCAGGTTAGGTGGATTGGCCATGCTAAATTGCCCCTTCGTGTTAGAGGGACTAGCAGGGTAGATACGAGGGGTTACGGCCTTCTTCTATACTTAAGGGGTTCTATGACCCTATCAGGAGCAACATGAACCAGGTCGCAGCAACTCACGTGAAAATATTCTCATCACTCCTCTGGTTCCTTTGCCAATGATCTTAAAACCGAAGTCCTCCAAACGCCCTCCCAATGGAGATAGTTCCTCCTTCTTTACTCCATCGATACCTCTTACTATTACAAACTATTAAAACTCAGCTTTACCCTCTTGGAGTAACTGGTTGTACAGAATGAGGCCATTCAGCCATTGGCTCCATGGCAGCTCTTCATGCAACAATCCGGTCAGCCCCATTCGCCCGCTTGCCTTTATCGGTAACACTACATTCTGCACTCTCTGCTTTCCTTCTCTATGAACGGTATGCTTTGTCAGTACTGTATAGCGCGCAACAAACAATACTTTTCACTGTATGTTAATACATGTGACAATAATAAGTCAAATCAAATCAAATCAGGGGTGGTGGAGGCAGATACGATAGGGGTGTTTAAGGGGCTTTTAGATAAGCACATGAATATGCGAGGAATAGAGGGAGACAGAGCAAGGGCAGGCAGAAGGGATTAGTTTAATTTGGCGTCATGTTCGGCAGAACATGGTGGGCCGAAGGGCCTGTTCCTGTGTTGTATTGTTCCATGTTCTCTGCCCTTGTCCTACAGGGTGATTCCCTTCAAGGGCCCGTCCAATTTGTTTTTGAAATCATGCATCGTCTCTGCTTCCACCACCCCTGTGGGCCGATAGATCCAGGTCATTAGCACCCACTGTGTGAAAGGTTCCCCTTCATATTGCTCCTCCCACCCCCATCGACACTCCCTTGCACACGCCCCCCCACCCCCCTCACCACCCACCACTACTCTTGTCGAAAACCTTCAATCTGTGTCCCCCTCCGTTCTCATACCATCAGCTCATAGGAACAGTTTTGCTCCTCGACCTTATTCAAAACCGTAATAATCTTATAAACATCAATCAAATCTCCTTTGCTCAGAGGGAAACAACCTCAATTTTTTTTTCAAACATACATAACCTTGAAACGAAAATTCTCTTATCCCTGGAACCATTCTGGTAAATCTCCTCTGCACCCTCTCAAGGACCCCCACATCCTGTAAAGATGCGATGACCAGAACTGAACACAATACTCTAGTTGTGAGCTAAGTAGGCTTTATAAAGGTTCAGTCTAACTTCCCTGCTACTTTTGTACTCAATGTGGGGTGTGGGGGGCGGGTGTGGGGAGTTTTCCAGTCCTGCCCGCCGCGGGAATAGTAGTGGGCGGGGGAGCTGGACATGCAAAGATCTGTTGACCTCGGGTGGGATTTTCTGGTTTCTTAGAATCTTAGAATCCCTACAGCACAGAAAGAGGCCATTCGGCCCATCGAGTCTGCACCGACCACAATCCCACCCAGGCCCTACCCCCATATCCCCATAGATTTACCTACTAATCCCTCTAACCCAGGACACTAAGGGCAATTTTAGCATGGCCAATCAACCTAACCTGCACATCTTTGGGCCGTGGGAGGAAACCGGAGCACCCGGAGGAAACCCACGCAGACACGAGGAGAATGTGCAAACTCCACACAGACAGTGACCCAAGCCTGGAATCGAACCCAGGGCCCTGGAGCTGTGAAGCAGCAGTGCTAACCACTGTGCTACCGTGCCGCCCGGTTTCGGGGCGAATGTGGCTGGAAAACCCCGCCCAATATCTCTATTTATAAACCTAATGAAAATAATCCCAGCTTCTATAGTCCCTCCACATTACTGACACTAAAAAACAGCATTTGTCCCATATTCTTTATTCTTTCCTGCCTCATACTGATTCATCACAGACAGCAACTAACCATTATTCCTCAGTCACATGACAGCCTGGATGGTGAGAATTAGACAACCCACAGCGGCTCAAATCAGTACCGGAACGCTAGCTGACCCCTGACCTCCTGCTATGACTCACTGGCTGGCGCTCCTGTCTCCAAAGTCAGAAGGCCACGGGTTGAAGTCCCACTCCAGAGATCGGAGTGAGTAATCCATGTCGACACTCCCATACTGATCAAGCTGCCTTTCGGATAAGGTCTTAGACCGAGGTCCCGGCTACCCTCTCAGTTGAATCCAAAAGACCCCATGGCCACTATTACACAGAAAAGCAGGGGGAGTTTCTCCCCCTATAGAATCATAGAAAAGATACAGCACAGAAGGAGGCCATTCAGCCCATCTTGTCCATGCCAGGCTGAGGACAGCCTGGTGCCCTTTCCAATCCCACCTTCCTGTACCCAGCCCATAGCCCTGTAGCTTACAGCACTTAAGGTGCAGATCCAGGTACTTTATAAAAAAAGAGTTTGGGGCCTCTCCACCACCAACTTGGGCAGTGAATTCCAAACACCCACCACCCTCTGCGTAGAAAGGTTCTCCCTCATGCCCCCTCTACACCTAGAACATAGAACATTACAGCGCAGTACAGGCCCTTCGGCCCTCGATGTTGCGCCGACCAGTGGTACCAATCTAAAGCCCCTCTAATCTACATTATTCCAATATCATCCATATGTTTATCCAATAACCACTTGAATGCTCTCAACGTTGACGAGTCCACCACTGCTGCAGGCAGGGCATTCCACGCCCTTACTACTCTCTGAGTAAAGAACCTACCTCTAACATCTGTCCTATATCTCTCACCCTTCAATTTAAAGCTATGTCCCCTCGTGCTAGCCAACACCATCCGAGGAAAAAGGCTCTCACTATCCACCCTATCTAATCCTCTGATCATCTTGTATGCCTCTATTAAGTCACCTCTTAACCTCCTTCTCTCTAACGAAAACAACCTCAAGCCCCTCAGCCTTTCCTCATACGATTTTCCCACCTGCAGCCATTTATCTTGAATCTATGTCCCCTGGTTCTAGAATTCTTCACCAAGAGAAACAATTTTATCCTGTCCATTCTATCTCTTCCCCTCATAATTTCATACACCTCTATATCTTTAGCTAACATTAATCCCTCCATCAACAGTTAAAGCAGATTAGCAGCTCATGTATTGCATTGTTCTGTGTGGGAGCTTGCTGAGCTCAAGCCAGATCTCTCCATTACAACAGTGACTGCATTCCACTGGGATTCACAAAGTGCTTTACAGCCAGTGAACTAGTTGAGGTGGTTTTGAAAAGCGCAAAGAAACATCATCCTGTAAATTAATTTCCTCGCCTTCTTTCAACAACGGAAACCAATAATTAGAATGGCATGCAGTCAGAAATGAAAGCGTTCTTACATATACACCTTCTGCATTGTATTGTCGGCACCAGGTACAATTTGTCAAGAATTCAGGCAATGGGAGGGCAACAGCGAGAAATGCGTTAACTACGCACTGCAGAATTTGGGCTTCCACTGCAGGCCCATTTCTATTCTTGTAAAAGGCAAGACAGGGCAGGAAAGATATTAACGCAGGAGGAAATGAAACACTACAACCTGCTTACCAATGGTTCCATGTGCAATCTCATTAATGGATCGTACACTTGGCGATGAGCACTGCTGCCTCACCGCACCAGGGACCCGGGTTCAAGTCCCGGCTCGGGTCACTGTCTGTGTGGAGTCTGCATGTTTTCCCCGTGTCTGCATTGGTTTCCTCCGGGTGCTCCAGTTTCCTCCCACAGTCTGAAAGATGTGCCGGTTAGGTGCTAAATTCTCCCTCAGTGTCCCCAAACAGGTGCCGGAGTGTGGCAACTAGGGGATTTTCACAGTAACTTCATTGCAGTGTTAATGTAAGCCTACTTGTGACACTAATAGATAAACTTTAAACTTGGGTTTAATGAGCAATGAGAAAAGATAAAAGGGCAGCACGGTGGCATGGTGGTTAGCACTGCTGCCTCACAGCACCAGGGACCCGGGTTTAATTCTGGCCGCAGGTGACTGTGTGGAGTTTGCACGTTCTCCCTGTATCTAGAACATAGAACAATACAGCACAGAACAGGCCCTTCAGCCCACGATGTTGTACCGAGCTTCATCTGAAACCAAGATCAAGCTATCCCACTCCCTATCATCCTGGTGTGCTCCATGTGCCTATCCAATAACTGCTTAAATGTTCCTAAAGTGTCTAACTCCACTATCACTGCAGGCAGTCCATTCCACACCCCAACCACTCTCTGCGTAAAGAACCTACCTCTGATATCCTTCCTATATCTCCCACCATGAACCCTATAGTTATACCCCCATGTAATAGCTCCATCCACCCAAGGAAATAGTCTTTGAACATTCACTCTATCTATCCCCTTCATCATTTTATAAACCTCTCTTAAGTCTCCCCTCAGCCTCTTCCGCTCCAGAGAGAACAGCCCTAGCTCCCTCGACCTTTCCTCGTAAGACCTACCCTCCAAACCAGGCAGAATCCTGGTAAATCTCCTCTGCACTCTTTCCAGCGCTTCCACATCCTTCTTACAGTGAGGTGACCAGAACTGCACACAATATTCCAAATGTGGTCTCACCAAGGTCCTGTACAGTTGCAGCATAACCCCACGGTTGCAGCATAACCCCACGGGATCTGCATGGGATTCCTCCGGTTTCCTCCCACAGTCCAAAGATCATAGAATCCCTACAGTGCAGAAGGAGGCCATTCAGCCCATCAAGCCAGCACCGACAACAACCCCACCCAGACCCTATCTCCATAACCTTACGTATTTACTCTGCTAATCCCTCTGACACTAAGGGGCAATTTAGCATGGTCAATGCACCCAACCTGCATATCTTTGGACTGTGTGATTGAGAAAGGAAAAGTAGATAGATATTGAAGCAGATAATGACAGAAGGCTGCGCAGAGAGAGCAGGGAGATTAATCTCGTCACTGCCAACTCTTGACATGATGGGTCAAATAGCCTCTTTCTGTAGGGTGACTACTATAGGATACATAAACTGGAATCTATTCAGAAAATAATTCTCACCTCCTCCTGTCGTCACTTAGATACGTTTAACACAATGGTTCTGCCCAAAGGGAGCTGTGAACAATCTGTGTTATACCAGAATGTGTGTAAACTGTGTTATGTGGGAAGATTCTCCTTGACTACTGAAAAGCAAGGACTCTTCCTCAGGTACAGGTTCAGGCATTCCAACACCCGCCTGCAATTGCATGCCATGTGGTGCGAGACCAGACGCTCTTACTGGCAGGTTATTGCAAGAAGCTCAGAATCTTCCAGCATGGGAGGCCATTCAGTCCAACATGCCCGTGCTAAGTCTTTAAAAGAGCTTTCCAATTGGTTCCACTCCCCCTGCTCTTTCCTCATAGCCCTGAAATTGTCCCCTTTTCAGTTCCATAGTCCTTTCAGTCACAGCGTTCCAGATCATAAACAACCCATTATATTTTTAAAACCCCCTCTAGCTGTTATGGGACAATTATCTTTTTTTTAAATGGAGCAGTGCAGTCCATTCATAGATTATTACATCAGTAAGGAAGCCCATTTGGCCCTTTTGCCTATGCAAGCCCCCTGAAAGTGCTAACTTTATAGGGCAGTTATCATGTAAAGCTTTTTCTTCACCTGTACTTATACATTCCCTTTTTAGAAGCTATTCTAGACTAAAGTCTCTCCCCCTGGTATCAACTCAGTAAACCTGCTGTGAACCCTGGCCTCGCCTTATCCCACATTCACACTTGGAACACTGGTAAATCATTGAATCATAGAATCGTAGGGTGGCATGGTGGCATAGTGGTTAGCACTGCTGCCTCATAGCGCCAGGGACCCGAATTCGATTCCCGGCTTGGGTCACTATCTGTGTGGAGTTTGCATGTCCTCCCCGTGTCTGCGTGGGTTTCCTCCGGGTGCTCCGGTTTCCTCTCACAGTCCAAAGATGTGCGGGTTAGGTGGATTGGCCATGCTAAATTGTCCATTAGTGCCAGGGGGACTAGCTAGGGTAAATGCATGGGGTTATGGGGATACGGCTTGGGTGGGATTGTGGTCAGTGCAGACTCGATGGGCCGAATGGCCTCCTTCTGCACTGTAGGGATTCTATGATTGTATTTTGCAGGAGGGATCCCTGGATGGTGATCAAAGGGGAACTGAGGCCAACTGCACCATTTCCCAAATGGCCAATCCCTGATATTAGCTGCTTCAGTTCAGCGCAGGGATTGGCCTGGGGACCTTTCTGTTCTTTATGATTCCATATGGTCATATGGAGAATAGTAGCATTGCGGTTATTGTACTGGACAAGTAGTCCAGAGATCTGGAATGTACACAAGTTTAAATCTCACCATAGCATCTGACGAATTTAAATTAAATTAGTTAACCAAACTGCTAGTATCAATAAGGGTGACCATTGGTAATGGCTTTATTATTAGAAACCTAAAAAGTTCAACAATATTCTTTAGGGGAGGAAATCTATTACTCTTATCCTGATTGGTCTGTATGGGACTCCAGACTCAACGCAGAGAGGCTGGCTGTTAACTGCCCTCTAGGTTTTAAGTTTCAGTTTATTTTTTATTAGTGTCACAAGTAGGCTTATATTAACACTGCAATGAAGTTACTGTGAAAATCCCCTAGTCCCCTAGCATGGACAATGCACCCAACCAACACGTCTTTCGGACTGTGGGAGGAAAGCGGAGCACCCGGAGGAAACCCACGCAGACACGGAGAGAATGTGCAGACTTCATACAGACAATGACCCAAGCTGGGAATTGAACCCAGGTCCCTGGCGCTGTGAGGCAGCAGTGCTAACCATGGTGCTAAAATGGGTTCTCAAGAAGGCGACTCACCAACACCTTCTTAAGGGCAGTTGGAGATGGTCACTAAAGGCCAATCTTGCCAATGATGCCCACATCTTATAAATTAATAAACTGTACCAACTCCCAACAGTTTCTCTATTAGGAAAGAAGCAAGAAAGAATTTGCATCAAATGCAAGGCTGAGGTCAGTTTTATAACCAGGTGCTACTTTATACTTGCCTATAAGACCATGGAGATGTGCTCCTTTCCCCAATCTGAGACGTGTGCATGTGAGAGGTGTTGAATGCTCTCCCGGGTTTTAGATGCTTTGCGCTGATCATTGCCGCAGTCGGCACCCGATAGTCCAACTCGTTTGACAGCTGCTTGTCGGACGGTTCAGCACATCGCCTCTGGGCTCCATTAGATGCATCAACTTTTGAGAGCAACACGAGACAGACAACCCATTTCACCTGGCCGAGGAGAGGAGAAAACAGAAAAGAAACTCCCATTAATGGTCTGCAGTGTCACCAATACCTCACAATGCTTTGAAAGGAGCACAAATCCCACAGGAATACATTGAAAGCATGCAACAAACAAAAAGGACATCAAGCCCATCTCTTCCCCAGATCCTGCACAATTTATTAAAGTTTATTTATTAGTTTCGCAAATAGTCTTACATTCACACTGCAATGAAGTTACTGTGAAAATCCCTCAGTCGCCACACTCCGGCGCCTGTTTGGGTAACACTGAGGGAGAATTTAGCATGTCCAATGCACCCAACCAGCACATCTTTCGGACTGTGAGAGGAAGTCGGAGCACCTGGAGGAAACCCACGCAGACACGGGGAAAATGTGCAGACTCCGCACAGACAGTGACCTAAGCCAGGAATCGAACCCAGGTTCCTGGCGCTGTGAGGCAGCAGTGCTAACCACTGTGCCACCATAGTTGGCTAGCCGCAGACAAGATCCACCCAAAGGAGAAGGTGAATAACCACATGAAAAACATCCAAGATGTTGAACCTGTGTGAAATCCTTCGCTAACCTCATGTGACCCAGGTTAAAGACATAACATTTGAGATCTATCATAGGCAAATTCACAGATGATGGCCTGAATTCTCCGACCGTTCACGCCAGCGGGATTTCCCGCCAGCATGGGGAGATGTCAATGGGAATTCCTAATGACAGAGGCGGGACCGGAGAATTCCACCACTGGCAAACAATACGCCAGCTCCCGCCCATGTCCGATATTTCCAAGTTGGTGTGCTCTGTAAAATATTCTACAAACGAATGAGGGTTAAGAACAAAGTTCAATCCCTCAGGTGCTTTCTCCACTGCCCCAGGCATCCTCCCAGGCTGTGTTCCCACTCATCTGTTTCTCCTCCATCATTCAACCTTCTCTGCTCTTGAGCCAATGATGTCACAAGGTCACATGCCTTCATTGATGACAGGCTCCAGTTCTCTCGCAATGGAGCGGCCCAATCAATTAGGCCTCAGTCTCCTCCTCACCTTCAAGTGGGGCAAATGAAAATCTCTCCTTCTTTCAATTCTCCCTCTGAGTGTCCCAGGTTTCTGTGACCAACTGTTCTCACCTTCAGTGGCTCAGTTCAGAGCAGCTCAGAACAAGGAGGCACGGTGGCACAGTGGGTTAGCACTGCTGCCTCACAGCGCCAGGGACCCCAGGTTCGATTTTCGGCTTGGGTCACCGTCTGTGTGGAGTTAGCACATTCTCCACGTGTCTGCGTGGGTTTTCTTCGGTTTCCTCCCACAGTCCAATGATGTGCAAGTTAGGTGGATTGGCCATGCTAAATTGCCCCTTAGTGTTAAGGGGACTAGCTAGGGTAAATGCATGGTGTTATAGGCATAGGGCCTGGGTGAGATTGTGGTCGGTGTGGATTCAATGGGCTAAATGGCCTCCGTCTGTGCTGTAGGATTCTATGATTCTCTTTGACATTTTGTCCTTGCTCCCATTTTGACTTCACATAACTGCTATAGTTCTGAGAATCATAGAATCCCTACAGTGCAGTAGGAGACCATTTGGCCCATCGAGCCCGCACCAACAACAATCCCACCCAGGCCGTATCCCGTAACCACTCCTCCCCCCCCAATCCCCCCCCCCCCCCCAATCCCCCCCCTCCCCCCCAATCCCCCCCCTCCCCCCCAATCCCCCCCACCACTCTCCCCATCATATTTACCTTGCTAATCCCCTTGACACTAAGGGGCAATCAAGCATGGCCAATCAACCTAATCCTTCACTGATCAAGCTTCCTCTAATGTAACCCTATTCAAAGAGGAGTTGTTTTGTGACTGACCAACAATCTTCCATCAAGTATACCATTAAAAACCCAGATGAACTGGTTGTCCACCATATTGCCCTCTGTCACATGTTCCTGATGGCTTTGCCTATACAACAGTCACTGCTCCCAAGTTAATTTTCCAGTGTGAAGCTATTTGCAATGAGAACATTCTTCCTTGTGGTATATCCCACCCTTGACAGCCATGCTTCCGATCACTCATTTCCCATTCTTTGGAATTCTTGTTCCAAATCCCTGTGTCCATCCAGCTCCTCCTTAAGGACTATTACGGATTTTGAATCTACCCTAGATCCCAGCTGTAATGATACTAATTGCCGCTATCTCTGGGGATGATAAGGTGAGATACCACCAATCTCTCGGGTAGAAGTAAACAATCCAATGGTACTATTTGAGGGGACAGATTTCCTGATCTCCTGACCAGAGGGCACAACCTCAGGCTAAAGGGACGATCATTTAAAACAGAGGTGAGGAGGAATTTCTTCAGCCAGAGAGTGGTGAACCTGTGGAACTCTTTGCCACAGAGGGCAGTGGAAACCAGATCATTGAGTGTCTTTAAAACAGAGATAGATAGGTTCTTGATTAATAAGGGGATCAGGGGTCATGGGGAAAAGGCAAAAGAATGGGGATGAGAAAAATATCAGCCATGATTGAATGGCGGAGAGACTCGATGGGCCGAGTGGCCTAATTCTGTTCCTATGTCTTATGATCTTGAGGTCTTGTGTCCAGGTCAATATTTAGCCATGAAAAATATCACTAAAATAGGTATGTGTGTTGGTGTCTGCATTACAAAATTGGCTGCAAAGTGCTTTGGGACAACCGGAGATCATGAAAAGAACTTATGTAATCGTACTTTTTGTGACAACATCAGGAACTGGCAGCAAGGTGGCACAGTGGTTAGCAATGCTGCCTCACAGCGCCAGGGACCCGGGTTCGATTCCAGCCTCGGGTGACTGTGCGGAGTTTGCACGTTCTCCCCACATCTGCATGCATTTCCTCCGGGTGCTCCGGTTTCCTCCCACACTCCAAAGAGGCGCAGGTTAGGTGGACCGGCTGTGCTAAATTGTCCCATCGTGTCCCAAGATGTGTAAGGAATGGTGGGGTAAATGCGTGGGGGTTACAGGGATAGGGTGGGAGGGAGTGTCTAGGTAAAATGCTCTATCAGAGAGTGGGTGCGGACTCAATGGGCTGAATGGCCTCCTTCCGCATTGTAGGGATTCTAACTCCCTATTAGATAGTCAGACATGCTGAACATTCATTCCACTGCTCTTGCAGCACAGTATGTGGCAGCGAGGACAGGCTGTGAAACAACACTATTCTTTACCTTCAGGCTAAGGCATCCATTAAAATGAGAGTTGGGCAGGAGGGAGTATTTCCAGTCCCCACCCTGGATTTTTTAATCTGACATTTAGATGCAGGTATATCTTGGCAAATTAGCCCGATTTGCACTACTAGCCTGGGTCCGGCCTTCCCCAGGTGTGACTCATGTAATCCACATTGTTGGTGATTCAAGACAGGTATTTCAGGTCCATCAGGGGTTGGGACTGCAGTGTACTTTTTCTTTAAAGTACATCTGTTCTTGGGACATGGCCAAAGTTCGCAATCCCAAGATGCCCTGAGGCGCATAAAGAGTCAACATCAACATCTGGGACTTCAGTCACGAGTAAGCCAAGCCAAGTAGATGGTTCTCTGCTGTGAACAACATTTGTGAGCAGTTAGGGTTTAATTTACAATAACCCCCCACTTTCTATTGTCATTTTCATTCAAGTATTTACCCACAAATAATCAGATTCAGTGCAACTCACAATGGGTGATGGAGGCATTTGAACTCAACTAGTGTACTGACTTGTGCAGGACCATAACCACAAGGCCATCATATCCTATCCCGTAGAGGAGACCAAGAATATAATCAGCCCCAGTAACTCTTAACCTGGAGCAGGGATAGAACCAAAATGTCCAAGTATTTCTTAAAAGGGTAATTAGTACTTATCTTTATCTGTACTGTAACACTGAGATATAAACATTTACTCCCTCCACCACCAACACTCAGTAGCAGCAGTGTGTACCATCTACAAGATGCACCTCAAGAACTCACCAACGCTCCTCAGACAGCATCTTCCAAACCTACAAACACTAGCATCCAGAAGGACAAGGGTAGTAGACACTTGGGAACACCACCACCTGGAGGTTCCCCACCAAGCCATTTACCATCCTGACTTGGAAATAGATTGCCATTCCTGCACTGACATTGGGTCAAAATTCTCTTTCTCTGACAGCACGCTGGATGTACCTACACCACATGGACTGCAACAGTTCAAGAAAATGGCTCACCACCACCTTCTCACAAGTTCATAAGATATAGGAGCAGAATTAGGCCATTCAGCCCATCGAGTCCAATACGCCATTCAATTATAGCTGCTGAGCTTCTCACCCCCATTTTCCTGCCTTCTCCCCATAACCCTTCAACCCATTACCAATTAAAAATCTGTCCAACTCCTCCTTAAATTTACTCACTGTCCCGGCATCCACCGCACTTTGGGGTAGTGAATTCCACAGATTCACAACCCTTTGGGAGAAGTAGTTTCTCCTCAACTCTGTTTTAAATTTGCTACCCCTTATCCTAAGACTATGACCTCTCGACTGAGAATGCCCCACCAGCGGAAGCATCCATTCCACGTCTACTTTATCCACACCTTTTTATCATCTTGTACGCCTCAATTTGATCTCCCCTCATTCTTCTAAATTCCAGAAAGTATCGGCCTAAACTGTTCAATCTCTCTCCATACAACAAACCCCTCATCTCTGGAATCAATCTAGTGAACCTCCTCTGAACTGCCTCCAATGCCTCCAACTGCCTCCAACATCTTTCCTCAAATAAAGGGACCAAAACTGTTCTCAAGGAGCAATGAGGGACAAGCAATGAACGCTGGCTTAGACAGCGACATCCACATCCCTGGAATGGATTTTTTTAAAAATCCAAACATGTTAAAACCAGGAATCAAATTGAGTTATTGCAGTCTGTGTAACCAATTAATAGTTCTACGTCGCTTGTCAAATCCAGCTGGCTGTCATGTTGCAATTGAACAAGAAAAAACATGTATTTCTGTTAACCTTTTTGTATTTTGAAGAGTGCTATTGACTGTTGCTGTGCTTTGCATTTACATCAATTCATTTTTTAGGGATTAAATATGGAAAACAGGTGAGCAAACCTTCCCAGAATGTTGTTGGTGCAGCCAAGGTGCAGCAGATCAGAATTGCATTATATGTAGGTTTTGCTGACATCACACTGATGGGAATGGGATGGGATGGACTGACGGGAGGGGAACAAAGAACAAAGAACAATACAGCACAGGAACAGGCCCTTCGGCCCTCCAAGCCCGTGCCGCTCCCTGGTCCAAACTAGACCATTCTTTTGTATCCCTCCATTCCCACTCCATTCATATGGCTGTCTAGATAAGTCTTAAACGTTCCCAGTGTGTCCGCCTCCACCACCTTGCCTGGCAGCGCATTCCAGGCCCCCACCACCCTCTGTGTAAAATATGTCCTTCTGATATCTGTGTTAAACCTCCCCCCCTTCACCTTGAACCTATGACCCCTCGTGAACGTCACCACCGACCTGGGGAAAAGCTTCCCACCATTCATCCTATCTATGCCTTTCATAATTTTATACACCTCTATTAAGTCTCCCCTCATCCTCCGTCTTTCCAGGGAGAACAACCCCAGTTTACCCAATCTCTCCTCATAACTAAGCCCCTCCATACTAGGCAACATCCTGGTAAACCTCCTCTGTACTCTCTCCAAAGCCTCCACGTCCTTCTGGTAGTGTGGCGACCAGAACTGGACGCAGTATTCCAAATGCGGCCGAACCAACGTTCTATACATCTGCAACATCAGACCCCAACTTTTATACTCTATGCCCCGTCCTATAAAGGCAAGCATGCCATATGCCTTCTTCACCACCTTCTCCACCTGTGACATCACCTTCAAGGATCTGTGGACTTGCACACCCAGGTCTCTCTGTGTATCTACACCCTTTATGGTTCTGCCATTTATCGTATAGCTCCTCCCTACATTATTTCTACCAAAATGCATCACTTCGCATTTATCAGGATTGAACTCCATCTGCCATTTCTTTGCCCAAATTTCCAGCCTATCTATATCCTTCTGTAGCTTCTGACAATGCTCCTCACTATCTGCAAGTCCTGCCAATTTTGTGTCGTCCGCAAACTTACTGATCACCCCAGTTACACCTTCTTCCAGATCGTTTATATAAATCACAAACAGCAGAGGTCCCAATACAGAGCCCTGCGGAACACCACTAGTCACAGGCCTCCAGCTGGAAAAAGACCCTTCCACTACCACCCTCTGTCTTCTGTGACCAAGCCAGTTCTCCACCCATCTAGCCACCTCCCCCTTTATCCCATGAGATCCAACCTTTTTCACCAGCCTACCATGAGGGACTTTGTCAAACGCTTTACTAAAGTCCATATAGACGACATCCACGGCCCTTCCCTCGTCAACCATTCTGGTCACTTCTTCAAAAGTATAGCTACTACTCCCTAACTCTGCAAATATGACACTTCCATCCTCCACACAACATTTTGACAGGTGGAGATAGAGTAGACAAAGAAATGCTGCTCCTGTTGGTTAATGGCACAAAGACTTGGGTTTTGGGGAAGTGATACAGGGAGAATGAGGGGAAGAACTCTTTAGGGCAGTGAGTGGCAACGACCTGGAACTCCGACCCCGAGGGTGGAGGGAGCAGACACGAGGGCTGGAATCTTACCTCCATTCACGCTGATGGGACTTTCCGGTCCCGCCTCAGTGAACGGAGATTTGGCTGGCCGCCAAATTCACCGTCCTCGCTGCAGCGGGAGTAGGGCACGAACGGCAGGTAATCGCGCCCGGTAAACGATTTCAAAACGGAAGTTGAATGGGCGCTTGGGGAAATAAAATTGCAGTGCTGTGGGGATACAGCAGGGGAATGGGAGTGACTGGGCTCCTCTACAGAGAGCCAGCACGGATTTGATAGACTGAACGGCCTCCTTCTGTGCAATAATGACACAGCGAGACTGGGTTTTTGCTGCCAAGGTGGGCAGCTCGAGTCTAGAAATTTCCTGACTTGCTGGACCCACTTCATGGTGTAGATATAGGTGCATAGGGTTTAATTTCAAAGTCTGCAGATGTTATGAAACATCGAAGCACCGTGAGGAGGATAGTGTGGAGCCTCAAGTAGACATAGACAAGTTAGTGGAATAGATGAATAGGTTGCGAATCAAGTTCAACACAGTGAAAGCTGCAGTGATTTATTCTGGTAGGAAGAACATGGACAGACTGAAATAAACTGTACACAGGGAGTGTAGGGACCTAGTTGGATGTGCGCCTGTGTCACTGAAAGTGGCAGAACAGGTAGAGAGAGTGGTTAATAAAAGCACAAAGACTTTATTAATAAGGGCACAGAGATTATGTTGAACTTGCATATTTGACTTATTATTGTCACATGTATGAGGAGACAGTGAAAAGTATTGTTTCTTGCACACTATACAGACAAAACATACCTTACATAGGAAGGAAAGAAGAGAGTTTAGAATGTAGTGTTATTGTCATAGCTAGGGTGTAGGGAAAGAACTTACCGGCACGGTGGCACAGTGATTCGTACTGCTGCCACACAGCGCCAGGGACCCAGGTTCATTTCCGGCCTTGGGTCACTGTCTACGTGGAGTTTGCACATTCTCCCCGTGTCTGCGGGGGTTTCCTCCGGGTGCTCCGATGTCCTCCCACACTCCAAATATGTGTGGGTCAGGTTGATTGGCCATGATAAATTGCCCTTAATGTCAGGGGGATTACGAGAGTAAATATGTGGGGTTACGGAGACAGGACAAGACTTGGGTGGGATTGTTGTCGGTGCAGGCTCGATGGGCCAAATGGCCTCCTTCTGCACTGTCGATTCAATGATTCGATGATTAATGTGAGGTGGGTCTGTTCAAAAGTCTGGTGGCATGCTAGTTCTCCCTCAGCTATAGAATGGAGTCCTGTTCCGGGTGACCCACTTTTACAGATGTAAAGACTTTGGAGAGAGGGCCTCTCTGGGCCTCAGGCTATGCCAGATGTTTCACAGGAAATTAGTTTGCAATGTAGGGAAAGGTGGCAGCATATTTGCACAGAGCAAGGTTCCACACACAGGCAATGCAATCAGATTCTTAGCAAAATACTTTGGGGTCACAGTCTGAGGATTCAGGGTAGACTATTTAGGACTGAGGTGAGGAGACATTTCTTCACCCAAAGAGTGATGAGCCTGTGGAATTCATTACCACAGGAAGGAGTTGATGCCAAAACATTGAATGTATTCAAGAGGGCTGCTGGATATAGCATTGGGGTGAATGGGATCAAAGGTTATGGGGAGAAAGCAGGATTAGGCTATTGAGTTGGACGATCAGCCATGATGGTGATGAATGGCGGAGCAGGCTCGAAGGGCCAAATAGTCTCCTGCTGCTCCTATCTTCCATGTTTCTATATTTTTACCGGTGTTAGTCAAGAATCTTTACTGGTGTTGGGTGAAAGTTCAGTGCTGGCCAGGGTGCCAGCCTCTGCTCTTTCTTCACGTCTAATTGAAAGGGCAGACAAGGCTTTAGATAAATGTTTCATTTTGAGATGGGGCCTCTGACCATGCAACGGCAAAGCTCAAAACAAAAACCCAGGTTAATTCAAGGGAAAAGAATAACTCTGGTTCCGGGGATGGAGAGAAATTTCTCCAAGCACTCAGAAGGCCACATTGACTGGGTGGTCCGATCCCCAACTCCCTTCTTTACAAGGTTACTTCAGCCACAGTGAGGAAATGGTCTCGTTACTTTTTGGTTCTGCGGCCTTAAGGGAACTTCACTCTGCTACAGAATGTTATAACATAGGATTGTCATCCAACCATCAGCGAATCAACTGATAATAAATCTCCTTCACTTAAGTCCAAGTATCTTATTGGCCCACAGGTAACCATTAAGTGTAAATTAATTAAAATGGTCACAAGGAGTTCAACCTTCACCCAAAATTTATCACCATCTCCCGCCCCACCCCACCCCGCAATGCTCCACTCACTTATCCTGCTACTTATACAATACACAAGTTCCCACTGAATGCCAAGCCTCTTGAAATGATACTCCCTGTACAAGCCCAGGCACACAGAGCACTTCCATGCCAAGCTCTCAAGACATTTTGGCAGGGAGATATTTCTGCTGATTTCAGTCTTTAGTTTAAAGTTTACTTATTGGTGTCACAAGTAGGTTTACATTAACACTGCAATGAAGTTACTGTGAAAATACCCTAGTCGCCACACTCTGGCACCTATTTGGGTACACTGAGGGAGAATTTAGCATGGCCAATGCACTTAACCAGCACGTTTTTTGGACTGTGGGAAGAAACCGGAGCAGCCGGAGGAAACCCACGCAGCAAACGTGCAGACTCCGCACAGACGGTGACCCAAGCCGGGAATCGAACCCGGGTCCTGGCGCTGTGAGGCAGCAGGGCTAACCACTGTGCCGCCTTGCTTTTGGAAGACACGTGAAACCAAGGCTCCCTCAGCTGGATGCAAGCGATTATACGGGCGTTCTTTTGTAGAGCAACAAGGGAGTTCCCCCCAGTGTCCTGGCCAATGTTTACTTACCAATCAACATCAAAAAGGAATTGTCTGGTCACTTATCTGATTGTGGGATCTTGCTGTGTGCAAACTGGCTGCTGTGTTTCCTTCATTACAACAGTGACTACACTCTGAAAGTACTTCATTGGCTGTAAATGAAGACATCTGAGAAATCTGATGTATATGAAAAGCACTGTATAAATGCAACTCTTTCTTATTGTTATGTCTTATTTCCAAATGATTTACATTTTAATAACATGTGTAGAAAGATCCCAAAGCTCTTTCAATGAACTACCCAAACTGCGACGACTGATATAATGTAGACAAACTCGGATGTCATTTTGCACACAGCAGGATCTCCACAAACACAATTAAATGAATGACTATTGTATTGAAGCACCTCGGAACACAACAGGTCCTATGCAGAAAATTGGAATGAAATGACCATTTCAAAATTTTTGGCATTGTTCTTTTATGAAAGGTTATCTAATATGATTGAGGACTGCCAGCAGGGACACAGAGAGCATCTACCCTTGTTCGAAGAGTTCCACGGTTCCTTCAACAGCCAAATAATCAGATTGATATGGCTTTAATATCACAATGTGGAGATGCCGGCGTTGGACTGGGGTAAGCACAGTAAGAAGTCTCACAACACCAGGTTAAAGTCCAACAGGTTTATTTGGTAGCAAATACCATGGTATACTCCCATGGTATTTGCTACTAAATAAACCTGTTGGACTTTAACCTGGTGTTGTGAGACTTCTTACTTTAATATCACAGCCAAAGGAGGTACCTCTGACAATGTGGCACTCCAGTGGTCAGCACTGCTGCCTCACAGCGCCAGGGACCCGGGTTCGATTCCCGGCTTGGGTCACTGTCTGTGTGAAGTCTGCACGTTCTCCCCGTGTCTGCGTGGGTTTCCTCCGGGTGCTCCGGTTTCCTCCCACAATCCGAAAGACGTGCGGACTAGGTGCATTGGCCGTGCTAAATTCTCCCTCAGTGTACCCGAACAGGCGCCGGAGTGTGGCGACTAGGGGATTTTCACAGTAACTTCACTGCAGTGTTAATGTAAGCCTACTTGTGACACTTTAAGAAATCTCTAACAGAGCCCTTCCTTCATTAGGCTGCGTACAGAATTCGCACAATTTTTTTTTAAAGTCTCTGAAATAAGCCGGCAGTAGTTAGAAACTCGTGTGAATAAACAGAAACTTTGCTCACTTTGTTTGAGGGACCTGCAGTCATGGAAACGGGGAACCATTTGGAGAAGTAAAATTCTCACGTTTATTGAAAAGTGCACTCATTGAACAGATGCCAGCAGCTTGCTGGAAGGGGATTTATCCCTTGTCCCTATTTTAACCCGAGAAGCGAACGCTAACGATAAGCAAGACCAGGGCGCAAAAACAAAAGGACATAGAAAGTAGCAGCACAGATGTTGAATGAGTTGATTGAAGTGAAGATAAGTTTGTAAAAGAAGCAACACACAGAGCAGAGGAGGAGGTTCAGGTTGAGTGTACACTGGGACATTCTACCCCTCAGCTCAATATCACTCCCAAGTTACCTTGAAATACATTCTTGTCCGTTTCAGTGGCAGGCTCCCTACTTCCGTATTTTCTCCCTTGGCTCTCCTTGCTGTGTGGATCCTTCCAGGTCTGGGGCAGTTTTAAAAGGCGATCCGACGCGGTTTCATTTGGTCTGGAAACTCCCACAATAAAGCAGAGGCAGGATCTGGAGCCCGACCAGCTAGACAAAGAGAGAGGGCGGGGGAATCAGACTGTACTCCATAAAAGGCAGTTCTGAAAGTTGTAGAAACTCCCTTGGAGCGAACATGACACCGCAATGACACACTGCACGTACAGTCACACATTCCCCCCGCACCCCCCCCAAAAAAAAATTTTGTTATTGGACAACAAAGAAAGTTTCGCTGTAATATTCTGATTGAGAATAATCCGGATAACTATTTGGCTGATGAGACATGTTTTCAATTTAAGCAGTTTCTGAAATAAATAGATGGGGGGCGAAGTTAGAGAATGACAGACCACAGTGTCAGCTCACCTGTGCTGTGAGTTGAGAGTTTGTGAATCCAGGTATGGGTCCAGAGCTTTGAGGTAATCTAATGGATTAGACTAGTATCTACAGACCCAGGGTAATTATCTGGGGGGTTTGGGTCTGGGCCAAGGCAGATCGTGAAATCTAAATTTGATAAAAGTCTACTGATGACCATGAAACCATTGTTTAAAGTTTATTTATTAGTCACAAGTAGGCTTACATTAACACTGCAATGAAATTACTGTGAAAATCCCCTAGTCTCCACATTTGGAGTACTGTGCTCAGTTCTGGTCGCCTCATTACAGGAAGGATGTGGAAAAGATTGAAAGGGTGCAGAGGAGATTTACAAGGATGTTGCCTGGATTGAGTGGCATGCCTTATGAGGATAGGCTGAGGGAGCTCGGTCTTTTCTCCTTGGAGAGACATAGGATGAGAGGAGACCTACTAGAGGTATATAAGATGTTGAGAGGCATAGATCGGGTGGACTCTCAGAGGCTTTTTCCCAGGGTGGAAATGGCTGCTACGAGAGGACATAGGTTTAAGGTGCTGGGGGATAGGTACAGGGGAAATGTTAGGGGGAAGTTTTTCACACAGAGGGTGGTGGGCGAGTGGAATCGGCTGCCGTCAGTGGTGGTGGAGGCAAACTCGATAGGGTCTTTTAAGAGACTCCTGGATGAGTACATGGGACTTAATAGGATGGAGGGTTATAGGTAGGCCTAAAAGGTAGGGATATGTTCGGCACAACTTGTGGGGCCGAAGGGCCTGTTTTGTGCTGTAGTTTTTCTATGTTTCTTTCCGGTGCCTGTTCGGGTACACTGAGGGAGAATTAAGCATGGCCAATGCACCTAACCAGCACGTCTTTCGGATTGTGGAAGAAATGGGAGCATCCAGAGGAAACCCACGTAGACACGGGGAAAACGTGCAGACTCCACACAGACACTGACCCAAGCCAGGAATCGAACCCAGGTTCCTGGTGCTGTGAGGAAGCAGTGCTAACCACTGTGCCACCATGCCACCCAAAGTCGATTGTTGTAAAAACCCATCTGGTCCACTATTGCCCTTTAGGGAAAGAAATCTGTTGACACGGTATAGGGATAAGGCTTGGATAAGATACTCTGTTGGTGGAGAGTTGATGCAGGTTCAAAGGGCAGAATGGCCTCCTTCTGCACTGTAGGAATTCTGTGACTCCAGATTCACAGCAATGTGGTGGACTCTTAACTGGCCTATGAAATGGCCTCTAAGCCACTCAGGCCATAGGCAATGAATGCTGACCAACATCCAACCAATTAAAAAGAAATCTAGGTGGACGCCCCAGGAGTGCTGCACTGTCAGAAGTGCTGTGTGTCAGGTGAGGTGCTAAACCAAGGCACCAAGGCTTGGCCAATACTTACTCCTCAAAATCAACATCACCAAAGCAGACTCTCTGCTCACATCACATGATTGTGGGATCTTACTATGCTCACATTGGGGACTATGGGTAGGGATTTGTGCCCTTCCCCCACGGTGAGTCTGATGGCAGGGGACATTTAATCAGGCTGGAGAAGGGCGGTGGGCGGAGGCCTGCCATCAGCCACTTCCACCTCGATTAAATCCACAGCAGGAATGGACCTGATCTCAAGACTGTTGTATTAACCCAGCGTTGGGCATGGGGGGGTCACCATAGGGTGGGGGGGGGGGAGTATTACAAGCAACCCATGGAGGGCTGTTTGTGGGCCTGAGCAGGGTCCCTCATTCAAAAGGGGAGGTGGGGTTCAGACCGTTGCCCTTGCTGCTAACGCCGCCCCCTCCCCTTGCCCGGTGACTCCCATCAGTCTCCTACGGGCCTGGAATCCATTGATGATGTTCAGCCTCACATGAATATTGTACTCACTCTCTGGCTTCTCTGCTGTTCAATTGAGCAGCTGGCCTCCAATTGGTTGGTAGCCCCTCAGCGAATGGGGCTTCCATTCCCAGACCCCATCCCTGGGAAGGCCCACCACTGGCCTGTCAAGTGCCTGGGGCAGGGAGGGGTGGTGGGGGGGTGTGGGGGGGGGGGGGGGGGGTGGGGGGGTGGGGGGGGGGAAGCTTCCCGAAGAGAACTTCCACTGTGTCGCCGGTGGCACAGTGGTTAGCACTGCTGCCTCACAGCGCCAAGGACCTGGGTTCGATTTCCTGGCTTGGGCCACTGTCTGTGTGGAGTCTGCACGTTCTCCCCGTGTCTGTGTGGGTTTCCTCTGTGTGCTCCGGTTTCCTCCCACACTCTAAAGATGTGCGGGTTAGATTGATTGGGCATGTTAAATTGCCCCTTAGTGTCAGGAGAATTAGCAGGGTAAATACGTGGGGATACGGGGATAGGGTCTGGTGGATTGTTGTTGGTGCAGACTCGATGGGCTGAATGTCCTCCTTCTGCACTATAGGGATTCTATGATTCTAAGAGAGGTGACACAGGGGCTCTCGCTGGGTCTCCAGCCACTGGGCAAGACCCTAGTCACCTCTCCCCAAAACTCCACCCGATGTGTCTACACTTCCAAACCACTTCATTATTCATGAAATGCTTTGGGAAGTCTTGAGGGCATTACAGGTACAACATTGCAATGACATTACTGTGAAAATCCCCTAGTCGCCATACTCCATTGACTCTGTCTACACTTTCTGCTGCCCCAGCAAAGTAGCCAGCATAATTAAGGACCCCAGGCACCCCAGACATTCTCTCTTCCACCTTCTTCCTTCGGGAAAAAGATACAAAAGTCTGAGGTCATGTACCAACCGACTCAAGAACAGTTTCTTCCCTGCTGCTGTCAGACCTTTGAATGGACTCACCTTGCATTGTGGGGGTAGGGCCTGGGTGGGATTGTGGTCGGTGCAGACTCGATGGGCCGAATGGCCTCCTTCTGCACTGCAGGGTTTCTATGATTTCTATGATTAAGTTGATCTTTCTCTACACCCTAGCTATGACTGTAACACTACATTCTGCACTCTCCCCTTTCCTTCTCTATGAACGGTATGCTTTGTTTGTATAGCGTGCCAGAAACAATACTTTTCACTGTATACTAATACATGTGACAATAATAAATCAAATCAAATCAAATCAAAATCCGGCGCCTGTTCAGGTACACTGAGGGAGAATTTAGCATTGCCAATCCACCTAATCAGCACGTCTTTCGGACTGTGGGAGGAAACCGGAGCATCCATTATTCCGACGAAACTCATCTCCAAACTCCGTGGCCTGGGCCTCAGCACCTCCCTCTGTGACTGGATCCTGAACTTCCTAACGCACATACCACAATCAGTAAGGATAGGCAACAACACCTCCTCCACGATCATCCTCAACAGACTAAGGAAATTTGGCATGTCCATTCTGACTCTCACCAACTTTTACAGATGCACCATACAAAGCACTCTTTCTGGTTGTATCACAGCTTGGTATGGCTCCTGCTGACTCGCCAAATTTCCTTAGTCTTCTGAGAAAGTAGAGACGTTGGTGGGCTTTCTTAACTATAGTGTCGGCATGGGGGGACCAGGACAGGTTGTTGGTGATCTGGACACCAAAAACTTGAAGCTCTCGAACATTTCTACTTCGTCCCCATTGATGTAGACAGGGACATGTTCTCCACGATGCTTTCTGAAGTCGATGAGAATTTGTTTTGTTGACAGTGAGGGAGAGGTTATTGTTGCTGCACCAGTTCACCAGATTCTCTATCTCATTCCTGTACTCTGTCTCATCATTGTTTGAGATCCAACCCACTACGGTGGTGTCATCAGCAAACTTGAAAATCGAGTTGGAGGGGAATTGGGCCACACAGTCATAGGTGTATAAGGAGTATAGTAGGGGGCTGAGAACACAGCCTTGCGGGGCACCGGTGTTGAGGATGATCGTGGAGGAGGTGTTGTTGCCTATCCTGTACAATGGGTGGGGTGTGTAACTGCAGTTCCATAAAGACAGCTAATTCACTTCAGCCAGTTTTCCACCCACATTCAAAGGGAAATTTACACTCCTCATCCACAGAATGCAACTGAACAATCATCTTTCCTCGCTCAGCTACATCTAAAGGCAAATTAGGATATCAAATTCCACCTGAAAGGGCTCTTGATTTATTTACCTCATCCAAAAGACATTGCTCCCTTATTATTATATTGAAATGTTAGTACTTCCTGTAACAAACCATCTAATTCAGATGTGTATGCACTGAAGTGAGCCGTGCTGATTCTAAGAAGACTCATAGGAATTAGGATCAGAAGTTGGCAAATTCAGCCCTTCGAGCCTGCTCCACCATTCAATCAGATCATGGCTGATCTCTCCCTGGTCTCAAATCCACCTCTCCACCTGTTCCCCACATCCCTCTTTCCCTTTATTTATTAGAAATATATCTAACTCCCTCTTGAAACCATTCAATGATTCAGACTCCACCGCGCTATGGGGGCAGCGAGTTCCACAAATTCACCACCCTCTCTGCGAGTAGTTCCTCCTCATCTCAGTTTTAAATCTACCGCCTCTCAACCTATACCCTGTGACCTCTTGTTCGAGATTGTCCCACAAGAGGAAACATTTGGTCTACATTTACTCTATCAATCCCTTTTAAAATTTTATATACCTCGATCAGATCCCCTCTCATTCTTCTAAACTCCAGTGAGTACAAGCTCAAACTTTTTAAATCTCTCCTCATACATCAATGCCTTCATCCCTGGAATCAATCTGGTGAACCTTCTCTGAACTGCCTCCAGTGTCACCACACCCTTCCTCAAATAAGGAAACCAGAACTAGACACAATACTCCAGATGTGGTCTTACCAACACTCGATGGTCTCTACTTTTATACTCCAGTCCTTTTGCAATAAATGCCAACATCCTATTTGCCTTTTCTATTACGTGCTGCACCGACTAGTTTCCACATGCAGATTACATTTCATATGAGGCATAGTTTTTGTCTAAAAATTAACAGAAAATGCTGTAATTTACTGGAGAATACGCAGGATGGTCATTCCATGAATGCTTGGGGCTATGAGGATAGGGCCTGGGTGGGATTGTGGTCAGTGCAGACTCGATGGGCCGAATGGCCTCCTTCTGCACTGTAGGATTCTATGATTCTATGAACTTTCCATCATCTTTGAGGCAGCAAAATAACATGTCACTACATTAAGGTTAAAGCTGCCTATCCAGATTTATTGACAGGTATAAAAATATACAGAAGTGAGGTTTATTTGTTTATATAAACAGCCCTTTCTACAAACTGGTGGTTATTTATACAGGGCCTTTAATGTAATAATTGTCCCAAAATGCTTCACAGGAACATTATTCAACAAAATCGGTTAGTATCGCATAAGGAGCTTTATTTTCTTTATTCTTTCATGAATGTGAGTGTCGCTGGCAAAGCCAGAATTTGTTTCCCATCCCTAATTGCCCTTTAACTTAACATTTTAAAGGACGATTAAAAATCAACTCATATTGCTATGGGTTTGTAGTCACATTTATTAGTGTCACAAGTAGGCTTATATTAACAGTCATTTTGAAAATCCCCTCGTCACCACACTCCGGCGCCTGTTCGGGTACACTGAGGGAGAATTTAGCATGGCCAATGCACCTAACCAGCACGACTTTTGGACTGTGGGAGGAAACTGGAGCACCCGGAGGAAACCCACGCAGACACAGGGAGAATGTGCAGACTCCACACAGACAGTGACCCAAGCCGGGAATTGAACCCAGGTCCCTGCGCTGTGAGACAGCAGTGCTAACCACTGTGCTACCGCGCATATAGGCCAGATCAGGTAAGGATGGCAGCTTCCTCCCCCGTAGGACATTAGTGAGCCAGATGGGTCTTTACAACAATCAATGATTAGATTTATTATTATTGTCACATCCATTAACATACAGTGAAAAGTATTGTTTCTTGCGCGCTATACAATCAATGATAACTTCATGGTCACCATCACTAAGACTAGCTTTATGTTCTTGATTTATTAATTTGAAATTAAATACCATGTGCTGCAGCGGTGGGACTCGAATCCAAACCCACAGAACATTAATCTGGGCCTCTGGATTACTAGTTCAGTGACGTTACTCTATGCCATCATATCGCTGCCCCTCCCTGCCACACTTTCCCCCCTACACCCTTCATTAAAGCAAGTGACCATAAACCTAGGCTGGAATGGTATTTGCTACCAAATAAACCTGTTGGACTTTAACCTGGTGTTGTGAGACTTCTTACTGTGCTTACCCCAGTCCAACGCCGGCATCTCCACATCATGGAATTTTCCAACCAGCTCTCGGTAAGCTTGCTGGGGGGGAAGGGAGGGGACACACACAGTGAATCGAGCAGGAAGCAAAGTTCAGAAACTGCTGGTGTGAAATCCTGCAGCAATTCTCCCAATGGTGGTTAATGGCGGTTAATGGTGGTTAATTAATGGTGGTTAATGGCAGTCAATGGCGGGTCGCTCTTCCCGCTGGCAGGCAGGGCAAACACCATCTGCATTCATTTGCGTCTCATGAATGCTCCTTAAAACAACTGCCCCCTTCCCCCAATCCCATCAGACCTTTCAATCTTGTGTCGCCCCAGTGTGAAATTATGCCAGTGTGAAACCCGATTGATAACGAGTGGCGTGCACAAAGCAGTCCTCAGCTCACAAGAAACTTTGGGATGAGTGCAACACTGCCATAATGCTGCACTGTTCCCAATGTGCTGTGCACCACTCTGCCAAGGGCAGACCAGTTCCTGTCCATCTCCATTTCCATTTTCATGGACATGCACCATAGAAAGCATTCTTTCTCGTTGTATCACGGCTTGGTCTGGCTCCTGCTCTGCCCAAGACCGCCAGGAACTACAAAAGATCGTGAATGTAGCCCAATCCATCACACAAACCAGCCTCCCATCCATTGACTCTGGCTACACTTCCTGCTGCCTCGGCAAAGCAGCCAGCATGATTAAGGACCCCACGCACCCTGGACATTCTCTTTTCCACCTTCTTCCTTCGGGAAAGAGATACAAAAGTCTGAGGTCACGTACCAACCGACTCAAGGACAGCTTCTTCCCTGCTGCTGTCAGACTTTTGAATGGATCTACCTCGCATTAAGTTGATCTTTCTCTACACCCTAGCTATGACTGTAACACTACATTCTGCACTCTCTCGTTTCCTTCTCTATGAACGGTATGTTTTGTCTGCATAGCGCGCAAGGAACAATACTTTTCACTGTATGTTAATGCATGTGACAATAATAATAAATCAAATCAAATCAAATCAACTCCGTGCTGCTGGACGCACGGGCCCTCCTGTGTCTCCAACCTGGATCAGTGCAGTGCCTGGGATTTGGGAGTACAGGGGTCTCCTTCCCTCCTGATGCCATATGGCAGTGTTTACCTAGACAGCGCTGTGCTGTGAGATTCATGCAGCCACCGCAACAAGGGTCCAAGGTTCGACCGGGGGGTGGAGTGTGAGATGAGGCTGGGGAAGGGAGTGTGGAGGGGAGTAGCGGGGGCAGGGTGACTTGACAAAGACAAGGGGGGCAACATGGAGGCTGTGCAAGGAATGGGGGGAAGGCTGAGGGCTCACAAAGACAGGCAGAGGGGCAAGGAGGTGCAGGACGATGACAAACAATGGAAGGCAGAGGGAAGACCAATGGGAGGGATGTTGGACCCCGATAAGGCTGGATGAAAATGTCACAACTAAGAGGGTCAAAGGGAAACTACGGCGTTCACTGGAAGGGGACAGGTGCAGACGTCAGATGTAGAGGGTGGCAGAGGTCCAAGTGGACATGGGTGCCTCACAGGTGATGGGTTCAGGGGGACAGCTCCAGCCCATCAGGAGAGCCAGAGGGGAACTTGCTTGTGCATAATTAATGAGCTTCCAAACGCAGAATCCGGTATGGGACCCCGCCATTCTGGTCGACGGGACAGGCGCTACTGGAGGTGCCCACCACTGCGTTTAGTCTCAAAATGGGAGAATTCTGTCCTTAGTCTATCAGGAAGGTTTTAAGGAATGTCTTCAAGGAGGAAAGTGAGGAATCATAGAATCATCATGGAATCCCTACAATGCAGAAGGAGGCCATTCGGCCCATTGAGTCTGCACCAACAACAATCCCACCCAGGCCCTATCCCCGTAACCCCTCATATTTACCCCTGCTAATTCCTCTGACACTGAGGGGCAATTTAGAAGGGCCAAACCACCTAACCCGCACATCTTTGGACTGTGAGAGGAAACCAGAGCACCCGGAGGAAACCCGCACAGACACGGGGAGAATGTGCAAACTCCACACAGACAGTGATCCAAGGCCGGAATTGAACCCGGGACCCTGGTGCTGTGAGACAGCAGTGCTAACCACTGTGCCACTGTGCTGCCCATTGTGCCATCGAGCCGCCAGGGTCCCAGGTTCGATTCTGGTAGAGAGGGCATGAGGTTTAGGGAGGAAATTTCAGAGTGTTTAAAGTCTAAGTGGCTGAAAGCACAGCTGGCAGCAGAGGAGCGATGGAGATCAGCAATGCACAAGGGGACAAAAACATCTGTGTTCACCAGAATGCTCATCTGAGATTCTGGATGCTCCTTTATGGTAATACATGGAGCAGAATCGCACTGCATGATAACAGTGTACATAAGTTATCATGTTTACACAGGATTCCTCCATTACTGTTTTAATAGAGAGAGAATCCAATATAAATGTAAAAGTTCTGAATGTAGCCCAATCCATCACGCAAACCAGCCTCCCATCCATTGACTCTGTCTACACTTCCCACTGCCTCGGCAAAGCAGCCAGCATAATTAAGGACCCCACGCACCCCGGACATTCTCTCTTCTACCTTCGTCCGTCGGCAAAAAGATACAAAGGTTTGACGTCATGTACCAACCGACACAAGAACAGCTTCTTCCCTGCTGCCATCAGACTTTTGAATGGACCTACCTCGCACTAAGTTGATCTTTCTCTACACCCTAGCTATGACTGTAACACTACATTCTGCACTCTTTCCTTTCCTTCTCCATGAACAGTATGCTTTGTCTGTATAGTGCACAAGAAACAATACTTTTCACTGTATGTTAATACACGTGACAATAATAAATCAAATCAAATCAAAAAACACAAGAAGTGTTTGCAAGATAACACTGCGTAAGATCATTTCTAATTTATGGCAATGTCTATCTCTCCTAGTCACTCTGCTCCAGTGTTACTTAAAGTTTATTATTAGTCACAACTCGGCTTACATTAATACTGCAATAAAGTTACTGTGAAAATCCCCTGGTCGCCACACTCTGGCACCAGTTTGGGTACACTGAGAGAGAATTTAACACGGCCAATGCACCTAACCAGGGCATCTTTGGGACTGTGGGAGGAAACCGGAGCACCCAGAGGAAACCCACGCAGACACAGGGAGAACATGCAGACTCCGCACTATTCCCAAGTCGGGAATCAAACCTGGGTCCCTGGTGCAGTGAGGCAGCAGTGCTAAGCACTCTACTTTGTACTAAAATTACAGTCATGCACAATGCCTGAATATTGTATAAAGGGAGGAAGAGGAGCGGAAAACTCAGCAGAACTCCGCCAGGAAAGTTCCCAGAAGGATGAAAAATTATGCCTTAACAAATTGCCTGGGAATGTGTTCAAAAGGCTATCACACTTTCCCGGGTTTTATCCTTGCTGTTGAGGAATGTTTGACAGCACAATTTCAGCGGCTGTTTCGCTCTCTGTATGATATCACTGGAGGAGATTTCTCCCAATTGAGAGCTGTGAAGCCTCGCTCATGTTCTACAGGATTGTAAATCAGCTGTCGGAGTGTCAAGTGGAGCGGCCTGCGCAGCTGAGTGGCTGCACCTATGGTGGAATTCATGGAGTTGCTGTAAATCATTGACAATCGCCTCGCCTGGGCCAGCCTGCCAAAGAACCAAGAACAGAGGAGTTAATGCTCACTCGCACCTTTCCTGCCCAGTGTAGCTGTAAAGGTTCCGCTTGCTGTTCACCCCTCAGCGTTCAGCCCAGCTGTCTGGCACCTGCAGGCACCACATAGAAAAAACTTTTTGTCAGTCAAGTAAACAATGAGGAACGTAGACATATCAGGAGCAGCTGCTCGGCGTAGCGAGACGGATTGAGTTGGCAGGCAGACAAGATAGCCTTGACAGCAAATATTTTTTGCTCAAATTAATTGGAAACAGAATGGATTTTGTGAGCAGGTGCATGAATCTTTAACCTTTTAGTTTATACATATAGATATATATCAGAACTTAAACCATTGCTTCTTACTGAGCTGCTAAACAGATTGGCAAAGGTGATAATCAGCAGGTTTCAGACTTATTGTCTGTGTGGTGTTGGTAAAGACAGAACATGTTCTTTTCCCCTATACCGCACTAATACCACTGCGACCTGCCGTCCACAGGGAGCACCGCAGAAAGTAAGTATAGGGAACTGGGGAGGTGGTGGCACAGTGGTATTGTCACTGGACTAATAACTCAGAGACCTAGGGTAATGCTCTGGGGTCCCGGGTTCGGATCCCACCACGGCGATGGTGAAATTTGAACAGAATTAATATCTGGAATTAAAAGTCTAACGATGACTGTGAAATCATTGTCCATTGCCGTAAAAACTCATCTGGTTCATTAATGCCCTTCCAGTGAAGGAAATCTGCCACCTTATCCGATCTGGTCTACATGTGACTCCAGATCCACAGCAATATGGTTGATTCTTATCTGCTCTCTGAAATGTCTTAGCAAGCCACTCAGTTGGAGGGCAGTTAGTGATGGGCAACAAATGCTGGCCCAGCCAGCGATGCCCGTATCCCATGAATGAACAGAAAGAGAGTCTCATGGCATTCTAACATAGGACTCAATGGCTGGCTGTTAGGAACTTGAAGCCTTTTGGGACAGGTCTAGCTACACATCCTCGGAATTGGGGTGGCAATCACAGAGCCCCAATTAATCCCAACCATGTCTTGAGGAGTGGGAAATAAATTGTCACAGCAAACTGGGGTGGCACGGTGGCACAGTGGTTAGCACTGCTGCCTCACAGCACCAGGGACCCGGGTTCAATTCTGGCCTTGGGTAACTATCTGCGTGGGTTTCCTCCGGGTGCTCCAGTTTCCTCCCTCAGTCCGAAAGACGTGCTGGTTAGGTGCATTGGCCGTGCTAAATTCTCCCTCATTGTTACCCGAACAGGCGCCGGAGTGTGGCGACTCGGGGGTTATCACAGTGACTTCATTGCAGCGTTAATGTAGACCTACTTCTAACACTAATAAATAAACTTAAACTTAAAACTTAGCAGGGAGAGAGCCCCAATTAATTCCAACCATGTCTTGAAGAGTGGGAAAGAAACTGTCAAAATAAACCTTACCAAAAATGTTTTGATAACTCATTAGATTTCAGAAACTGAAAATATATTCTACATTTTTGTAGTTCTTCAGGTGGGTAAATAGAGGGTTTACAGTTGGAAAAAAACAGGAGCTGAACTCCTTCAAGAGTAAAAATAAGTAAATGAATAGTAGCAGAGTTGATTAAATATTTTACCCAGTTTGGCTTTAATTTTGATAATTGAAATTTAACAAAAAGAACTTACATTTATCTCACGTATTTCACAACCACTCAGTATCTCAAAGTGCTTTTCAACCATTGAAGCATTTTTTGATGTACGGACACTGGTGGTACACAGGGAACACAACAGTCACACACAACAACGTCACAGAAATAGTAATAACGACCAGATCGTCACGGGGCGGCACGGTAGCACAGTGGGTTAGCACTGCTGCCTCACAGCACCAGGGACCCGGGTTCGATTCCCAGCTTGGGTCACTGTCTGTGTGGAGTTTGCACGTTCTACCCGTGTCTGCGAGGGTTTCCTCCGGGTGCTCCGGTTTCCTCCCACACTCCAGATGTGTGGGTTAGGTGGATTGGCCATGCTAAATTGCCCCTTAGTGTCAGGGGGTCTAGCTAGGGTAAATGGGGAAAGGGCTGGGTGGGATTGTGGTTGGTGCAGACTCGATGAACTGTAGGGATTCTATGATTCTGTGATGTTGAGTGAGGAATGAATATCGACTGAGCTATCAGGGAAAATCTCCCTGCTCTAGTTCAAATTAGCGCCAGGGGTTTTTAGCAAAAATATTGACTTGAGAAGGCAGACAAGGTCTCAGCTTAATGTCCCACCTGAAGGATAGTATAGTACTTCCTCTTGCTGCACTGGAGTGTGTTCTCCATGTCCTCAGGCAAACCTTGGGGGGAATTTTACCATTTTGAGTCTAAGTGCCGAATCTGGGCGTCAAATAGATCCACGCTTGGAATCCTCTTTCCAGCGCGCCCATACGCGTTTTGCTGGCTCCGGCCCAATCCGCGCTGTGGGCGGGACTTAGCGCTGGCGGACCGATCGGAGCGCTCTGAACTGCACATGCGCAGTTCGAAAAAAATCTGACAGCGCGTCCAGGCGTGGAAAAAAAAGCAGAAAGCAGAGAGAGCGGCGCTCTGATGGTCATCCTCTGGGGGTGGGCGGGGGGGGGGGGGGGGGGGGGGGGGGGGGCGGTTGGGGGGGGGGCAATGGGATGGGAGGGGGTGTGACCGATCATCCCCTGGGGGGGGGGGGGGGGGGGTGGAGAGGGGGTGTGACCGATCATCCCCTGGGGGGAGGAGGAGAGGGAGTGTGACGTATCATCCCCTGGGGGGAGGAGGAGAGGGGATGTGACGTATCATCCCCTGGGGGGAGGAGGAGAGGGAGTGTGACGTATCATCCTCTGGTCGGGGGGGGTTCCACTACCAGCCACAGATTACTCTTCCCTGCAGGTGCGAGAGAGCGGGAGAGATGGCTGTGGCTGGTAGTGTACCAGTGATGGTGCCAGGAGGGATCGGCCGCAGACACGCAGCGGAACCCCCCCCGACCAGAGGATGAGACGTCACACCCCCTCTCCACGCCCCCTCGTCCCCCCCAGGGGATGATCGGTCACATCTCCTCCCCTCCACCCACCACCCCCAGGGGATGATACGTCACACCCCCTCTCCTCCTCCCACCCCCCTCCCGCCCCGACCAGAGGAGGAGCTGGGTCAGCGAGGCGTTGCAGTCTCTGACCCCGCTCTTCGGAAGCTGCAGCGGCGACTTCAGACTTTTATTTTGCAGGTCGGTTACAGCGCGGACGCGTATCGGGCCAGAAGACGGTAAAGTGGGATTTGGCGGTAGGGTTGGGCGCGCGGTTCATTAAGTCGATTTAAATGCATGCAATTTAAAGCGGGCCGCCCGCTTCAGGCGCAGGCCGGACCCACACCCGAATCGGGTGTCGGTAAAGCTGCGATCTGCTCGGATTCGGCCCGACGCCCAACTTTACCGTGATTTCACGCCCAAAAACGGGCGTGAAATCACGGTAAAGTTGGGCGTCGGGCGTGAAAAACGGGCGTGAAGTTTTGGTAAAATCAGGGCCCTTGTCTGTGATGATGAAACAAATACTAAAGTTACAGCCATTAAAAGCTGATATAAAAACCAGAGACCATTTCGACCATTAAGAAATCATAGAAACCCTACAGTACAGAAAGAGGCCATTCGGCCCATCGAGTCTGCACCGACCACAATCCCAACCAGGCCCTACCCCCATATCCCTACATATTTTACCCACTAATCCCTCTAATCTATGCATCCCAGGACACTAAGGGGCAATTTTAGCATGGCCAATCAACCTAACCTGCACATCTTTGGTCTGTGGGAGGAAACCGGAGCACCTGGAGGAAACCCACGCAGACATGAGGAGAATGTGCAAACTCCACACAGACAGTGACCCAAGCCGGGAATCGAACCCAGGTCCCTGGAGCTGTGAAGCAGCAGTGCTAACCACTGTGTTACCGTGCCGCCCTAAGTTCAGAGTATTAATCCATAGAATGAGCAGGAAGGTTTAAGGATTCAAACATGGTGAGGTGGATTAATAAATTGAGCAAAGTGTGGTGAACCATAGATGGTTACCACTATGGGTACTGAACCATAGATGGTTAGCACTATGGGTACTGAACCATAGATGGTTACCACTATGGGTACTGAACCATAGATGGTTAGCCCTATGGGTACTGAACCATAGATGGTTAGCCCTATGGGTACTGAACCATAGATGGTTACCACTATGGGTACTGAACCATAGATGGTTAGCACTATGGGTACTGAACCATAGATGGTTACCACTATGGGTACTGAACCATAGATGGTTAGCACTATGGGTACTTGTACATATGTTACTGTTGTCACTGTTGGGTTAGGGTTGGGGTGTTCTACCTGTTGGTATTGTTCTGTGGTACACTCCGGTTGGCTCCGCCTACCTGTAGGAGTATAAAGGTCACTGCACTGCCTGGTGACCCTTTAGTCTGGGATTGTATTGTTATATAGTATGCTCCATTCTTGTTACTAATAAAAGCCTTTATTTCCCGGGTACGATCTAGCCTCCCGAGTGATTTAATCGCGCATCAGTAAGTGAATACCACCACCAGCAAGCTTCACTCCCAGCTCCACACCAATACCTCAGACAATAGCTGCTTGCACCACAGCGACAAGGCCAAGCAGTTACCCAACTCCGGATCACATGCTTAATGCCGCAATTATGAAATGTCTTCCAAAGCGTGCTAGCAGCCCTTTAAATCTTTCCTTTGCCAATAAGCCACGCATAGCGATAAAGGAGGCACCGATTCACCCAGAATGTGCCCCCAGAATGGGGGCAACACGAAAATTTGGAGGTATTTTTAGCAGCTTATATCCCTGACTAGAGTTACTAATACAAAAAAATCCCTGGATTGGCTTGGGACAGGTCGGTTTTTAAAAAATTCATTCCTGGGACATGGGCGTCACTGGCTAGGCCAGCATTTATTACCCATCCCGAGTTGCCCCTTGAGAAGGTGGTGGTGAGCTGCTTTCTTGAATCGCTGCAGTCCACGTGCTGTGGGTTGACCCACAATGCCGTTAGAGAGGGAATTCCGGGAATTTGACCCAGCGACTGCGAAGGAACGCAAGGACGGTGAGTGGCTTGGAGGGGTACTTGCAGGTGGTGGTGTTCCCATGTATCTGCTGCCCTTGTCCTTCTTTGACTGGGCCTGTGACATGAGTTCAATTAAAATTACAATTAGAAGTTGACTTTCAAAGTGTCGGGTTGAATTTTATGACCTCCCATCTTCGAGGGGTTACGGCTGTAAAACGGGACGAGCCATTCGAAAGTCTGTTGACTTTGGCAGGAGCGCAAAATCCCACCGGTGGAAAATTCCAACCATCACAATTACTCTGCCTTAGTTAGAGAACATGTTTGCATTTATCTAGTACCTGAACACATCCTCAGGTTGTCCCCAGAGCTTTAAGAATTCCTCTCCAAGTGCAATGACTGTTGCTGGATGGGTAACTTTCAGCTGTAGCTTCTAAGTAGTCAGACAAATTTCAGAATGGGTAATTTTTTTTGTTTGATGGTGAGGTTGTGATATCCGTGTCTGGGGTGTTATGGTTAAGGAGCGGGTGGAACTTTCTCACATTGAGAAATCCATGTAGATGTTCTTGCGATGAAGCATTGAAATCCATCCTTCAGCTTGTGATAATCCCCAGGTTTTACATGGGGAATCCCTGATTGACCTCCCAGTGGGACTCGTAGAATACAAGTTCCCGTGGCGATAATGACCTAAGCAGGTGGAACTTGTATCCCGAGTCCTTTAGAAAGCAGACCCCTGAGCGGGTCCAGTATCCCATCGTTCTGGATGGGACTTGTGCTTACGGCTTATGGTTTAAACTATTGGTTTATAAAATAGGGCGGCACAGTGGCGCAGTGGTTAGCACTGCAGACATGATGGCTGGAATTTTACCGCCTCGCCTGCCCCAGAATCGGGGCGGGCCAGGCTCGCAGAACCACAATCTCTGTTGGCCTCGGGCGGGATCTTACGAGCCTCGGGCGGGCGAGATGGTAAAATTCCAGTAGACGTGTGTGAGATTGGCCAGTGCATCAAGCACCTTCTACCGTCCCCTGTTACTCTGCAGCTCCCTCCCTAACAGCACACTGCACTACATGGACTGCAGATATTCAAGAAGGCAGCTCTTCACCACCTTATCAAGGGCAATTAGGGATGGGCAATAAATGCTGGCCCAGCCAGCGATGTCCACATCCCATGAATGAATATTTTTAAAAACTGGAATATGCAAAAATCCTAAATATTGAATTGGAAAAACAAAATGAAAGTTAGACTTACAGAGAAATATCACTTGCACCTCTGACAGAAACGATGGCTATATATCCTGGTGCACCATGTGATTGTTACCATGGAGCTGAACATTGCCATAAGTATCTGAGCATGTCTTAAGAGGAACAACATAAACCATTCTCAAGGCCACATGTGTTCAGACAAGCTTCATGAGCGATACTTTAGCACTGTAATATCTCAGGGAGCCAACTGGAAAGGAACGAAGTTTAAAGTTTAAGTTTATTTATTAGTGTCACAAGTAGGCTTACATTAACACTGCAATGAAGTTACTGTAAAAATCCCCTTGTCGCCACACTCTGACGCCTGTTTGGGTACACTGAGGGAGAATTTAGCATGGCCAATGTACCTAACCAGCACGTCTTTCGGACTGTGGGAGGAAACCGGGACACCCAGAGGAAACCCACGCAGACACGGGGAGAACATGCAGATTCTGCACAGACAGCGACCCAAGCTGGGAATCGAACCTGGGTCCCTGGCGCTGTGAGGCAGCAGTGCTAACCACTGTGCTACCATGCCATCCCAGGACGTGGAAGCAATCCAAGTGGCATTAAAGTCCACCACAGTGGCATACTGAAAGTGGCAATGCAGGTGGAGAAGGTAGTCAAGAAGGCATACGGCATGCTTGCCTTCATCGGCCGGGGTATTGAGTTTAAAAATTGGCAAGTCATGTTGCAGCTTTATAGAACCTTAGTTAGGCTGCACTTGGAATATAGTGTTCAATTCTGGTCGCCACACTACCAGAAGGATGTGGAGGCTATGGAGAGGGTACAGAAAAAATTTACCAGGATGTTGCCTGGCATGGAGGGCATTAGCTATGAGGAGAGGTTGGAGAAACTTGGTTTGTTCTCACTGGAGCGACGGAGGTTGAGGGAGGCCTGATAGAAGTCTACAAGATTATGAGAGGCATGGACAGAATGGATAGTCAGAAGCTTTTTCCCAGGGTGGAAGAGTCAATTACTAGGGGGCATAGGTTTAAGATGCGAGGGGCAAGGTTTAAAGGAGATGTACGAGGCAGATGTTTTACACAGAGAGTGGTGGGTGCCTGGAACTCGCTGCCGGGGGAGGTAGTGGAAGCGGATACGGTAGTGACTTTTAAGGGGTGTCTTGACAAGTACATGAATGGGATGGGAATAGAGGGATATGGTCCCCGGAAGCGTAGGGGGCTTTAGTTCAGTCGGGCAGCATGGTCGGTGCAGGCTTGGAGGGCCAAAGGGCCTGTTCCTGTGCTGTCATTTTCTTTGTTCTTTGTTCATAGCCTGAAACCTCTTTTCCAGTGGTTCCCTCCAGGGCTCCACTGGCGACCTGTGTGGCATCTTTCCAGTCAGTGGTATGCACGTGTATCCAAAAGGTGACGGGTGCCGTCCCCAGGAGGGCGGATTAATATGTTTAATTCCACCTGGATCCCAAAAGCTAGGCAGCCAGAGTATTCGATTTATTCCTGCAAGTGTCAGGGGCTGTTGACTGCACACATGTGGCTTTGAGAGCTCCTCAGCATCAGCCAGGTGTATTCACCAACAGGGATGATTTGCACTATTGGAACGGTTAGCTGATACATGATCCACAGGAGGTAACTGTTACCTGTTTGTGGCCAATTCTTCGGGAGCTCTCACTGAGCCTACGTGCTGAACCACTCCCATGTGTTTTTGTTGTAGTAGACGCACAGGCAGAGACCATTGTAAGGGTGTGACAGACATGCCCGTGACAATCTAACAGGCAGCGTAAGCTGCTGATAGCTATCGTTTACTGTTTTGTTTTCTGGTTGGCAGGCTGCGGCACATAAGTCGGAACACGTATTATAGTTTTCTCCCGTATACCTTGACTGATGACAGCTGAATTCAATTGCGCTTCTCAACATCTGCCCTGCTGGTGCTTTGATCACCTGCCAAACTGTGCTGAAATACAGCACCCCTTAGGCCAAATGCACCTATTAGAACCTGCACAATATTTCTCTCTCACACAACCTCAGGCAGCAATACGTAGAAATGAAATTATTCCCACACTCCCACAAAGTCCCTCTGTCCTGGTCCCCTCCACGCCGACACTATAGTTAAGAAGGCCCACCAACGCCTCTACTTTCTCAGAAGACTAAGGAAATTTGCCACTCTCTCACCAACGTTTACAGATGCACCATAGAAAACATCCTTTTCAGTTGTTTCACAGCTTGGTACGGCTCCTGCTCTGCCCAAGATCGCTAGAAACTACAAAGGGTCGTGATTGAAGCCCAGTCCATCACTCAAACCAGCCTCCCATCCATTGACTCTGTCTACACTTCCCGCTGCCTCGGGAAAGCAGCCAGCATAACTAAGGACTTCACGCACCCCGGACATTCTCTCTTCCACCTTCTTCTATTGGGAAAAAGATACAAAGTCTGAGGTCATGCCCCAACCAACTCAAGAACAGCTTCTTCCCTGCTGCTGTCAGACTTTTGAATGGACCTAACTCACATTAAGGTGATCTTTCTCTACACCCTAGCTATGATGGTAACACTACATTCTGCACCCTCTCCTTTCCTTCTCTATGAACAGTATGCTTTGTCTGTATAGCACGCAAGAAGCAATACTTTTCACTGTATACTAATACATGTGACAATAATAAATCAAATCAAATCAAATCAAAATCAAGCATGACACATTGAGAGTAACATGAATTCTCATCTCGGCAGAGATACTCATGTCACCCTCACACCTGCTCTCGGTGGGGCATGACCTTGAAGAGAGTTCTTTCAGGCAGAATCAGACACGGGAGCATGAGTAGGCCATCTGGCCCATCGAGATCACTCCTCCATGCTCCTTGATCAGGAAAGTTGTTGCAAATGCCAATCACCTTCAGTGACCCCATACCTCTGATGTCCTGAAAAGTGTCAAGCTAACTTTGGAATCCACTCAATGACAGTGCCTAACCCCAACCATGGAGGACCAACCATCCACCACACTCCAATTTCAGAAAGTCCCATACATCTCAGTCCCAGATGGTATTACTGCGAGCCTATTCCATCATTCCCCATGCTCTCCCATAATCTACATTGTGATCACTAGGTATTGCAACTTGAGGATGCTTAAGCACCGGCCATCATTTGTGAGGGCACTCATTCTGCAATTCATTACTTACCGCTCACCAGGTTCTGAGCTCTGAGACTGATGGCCTGCACAGAGCATACGGCAAAGTCATCTCCTGCTGCCATTGCTCTGATATGGGATGTGAGGTGGATGCGAAGAACCCTTCAGGGGACTGAAGCAGGCTATGTGAAGAGATCAGATAGAGCATTTAAATATGAGTTGCAACCAGGCTGCAGGCCTGCAATTGTGTACATATTCTGTTCTTAATAAAGTTAGTTTACAATGATGATATTGGTGAACGTTTTTATTGTTCATTGTTTTAAATGTTTTAACGGCAGTTTTATTCTTTTTACCTTCAGGCTGTCTATTTGTTTTTCGGCCAATAAAACGTTTAAAGGGATTCGATGCAGAACACAGCACTTGCCACGTGGTTGTCTAGCCTAAGAAAAACAGTGTAAGATTCTAGGGGGTTTTCACAGTAACTTCATTGCAGTGTTAATGTATGCCTACTTGTGATGAATAAATAAATAAATAAAAGATCTGTGATAAACTAAATCACTTTGCTAAGATGTGTAAATCGAAGAAAGTGCAGATGTTTGCAGATGCATTTAATTGGTGCAGTAAGCGCAATTATTAAAAATTCATTTGTGGGACATGGGCGTCGCTGGCTGGGCCAACATTTATTGCCCAGCCCTAGTTGCCCCTTGAGAAGGTGGTGGTGAGCTGCCTTCTTGAATCGCTGCAGTCCATGTTCTGTGGGTTGACCCACAATGCCGTTAGGGAGGAAATTCCAGAATTTTGACCCAGTGACTGCGAAGGAACGGCGATATATTTCCAAGTCAGAACGGTGAGTGGCTTGGAGGGGAACTTGCGGGTGGTGGACTTTCCATGTATCTGCTGCCCTTGTCCTTCTGGATGGAAGTGGTAGTGGGTTTGGAAGGTGCTGCCTAAGGATCTTTGGTGAATTGCTGCAGTGCATCTTGTAGGTAGTACACATTGCTGCTACTGAGCGTCGGTGGTGGAGGGAGTGGATGTTTGTAGATGGAGTGCCATTCAAGTGGGCAGAAGAAGACAAATGGAAAGTTGGTTTACAAATTGCCAACATGCTGGTGAATGGCAAGCTTGACGCAGGTCCACAAGCAACTGTCATTCCAGTAAGCTTACATCGTGAGATAGGTAAAGGAGAATAGCTAACTAAAACAAATATGAAACTGTCTACTTACAAAGGTGAAGAAAGCCAATGCACAGATAAAGTGAATTATAAATCAGTCTCAAGCACTTCCATTTCCAAACTGATACAAAGGAAGGGCGATGGCCTAGTGGTATTATCGCTAGACTATTAATCCAGGAACTCAGCTAACATTCTGGGGACCCGGGTTCAAATCCCACCATGGCAGATGGTGGAATTTGAATTCAATAAAAAATATCTGGAATCAGGAATCCACTGATGACCATGAAACCATTGTCGGAAAAACCCATCTGGTTCACTAATGTCCTTTAGGGAAGGAAATCTGTCATAGAAATCATAGAAACCCTACAGTGCAGAAGGAAGCCATACGGCCCATCGAGTCTGCACCGACCACAATCCCACCCAGGCCCTACCCCCACATATTTACCCGCTAATCTACGCATCACAGGACTCTAAGGAGCAATTTTTAACCTGGCCAATCAACCTAACCCGCACATCTTTAGACTGTGGGAGGAAACCGGAGCACCCGGAGGAAACCCACGCAGACCCAAGGAGAATGTGCAAACTCCACACAGACAGTGACCCGAGCCAGGAATCGAACCCGGGACCCTGGAGCTATGAAGCAGCAGTGCTAACCACTGTGCTACCGTGCCGCCTGTCTTCCTTCCTGATCTGGCCTACATGTGTCTCCAGAGCAACAGAAATGTGGTTGACTCTCAACTGCCCTCCAAAGGCTATTTATAGGGATGGGCAATAAATGCTGGCCCAGTCAGCGATGCCCATGTCCCACAAATGAATTTTAAAAAAACATTCTTGGAATCGAAGCTTGTGAAAATCTGAAGCTAATCAAGAGAATAGTGATCGTCTCCACTGAGGACACCCTGAGTGAGCACAAAGGTATGTTCCAGGGGATTGATTGCCTAAAGGGCACCATCAAGACTGACAAAACTGTGACACCCAAATTATCCCCAGCCAGGAAAGTGCCGGTAATGCCAGGAGGTCGGCTAAAAGCAGAGTTGGGCAGAATGGAGAAGCCTCGCATCATCAGGGAAATTGAAGTTCCAACGAGGTGGGTTAATCCAATTGTAATTGGAGTAAAATCAGGTGGAAATCTGCGGGTCTGTCTGGTTTCCAGAGATTTAAACAGGCAGTGCAAAGACAGCTTTATCTGTTGTCCACGGTAGAAGAGTTCGCAGCCGGAACTCTACCGCCTCGCCTGCCACAGAACCGGAGCGGGCGAGGGGCCGACAACGGAAATGTCCATTGATCTTGGGCAGGAATTTCCAGTCTCGCTCGAGCGAGGCCATAAAATCCCACCCCATGTGTAAGCTAGCTGATGCTAAATATTATTCATGAGGTGGTTCATGAATAGAACCTGGAACTTGGTAGAACCTGGAACTTGGTGTTGTGAGACTTCTTACTGTAAATACTATTCAGTCACGGATGAGAGTTCAGGCTTTGGCAGGTCAAGTGTTTCCCATCTCTGTGTCTTCAACACACCTTTTGGGTGCTACACTTTACACTCACCTTTTGGTATTAATTCAGCGCCTGAGCCATTCCATAGAACAGTGGATCTGCTGTTTGAAAGGTTAGAGGATGTGGAAACCTATATTGATGCTGGGCTGGGGAGCATCATGAGAAGAACATGGCCACAGACTGAGGCCAGTGACTGGCAAGATCGAGAGAAGAACTGAAAGCCAAAGGAAGGAAAGTGCAAGATAGGTCTTCATGAAATCAAATACCTGGGACTCGTGCTCACAAGAGAGGGAGTGAAGCCAGATCAGAATAAAATGGAAGCAGGTGTGAATGTACCACTCCCTGAATGTAAGGAAGACTTAAAGAGGGCTTTTGGGCATGGTGGAGCTATCTTGGGAAATTCATTCCACACATGTCAGACCAGACAGCAACTCTCAGAGAACCTCAACAAAGTGATATGGAATGGTACTGGGAACCAGGTCATCAAGAAGCTCTGACCAATCTCTAACCAGAGCACACTGAGCCAGACACCAGTGTTAAAGGCCTATCTGCTGTACAAGAGGACTGGAACTTTCATGAGGAACTTCATGTAGCAGAGGGAGTCCTCTTTAAGGGAGAAAAGAACATAATTCTTTCAACACACACAAAATTCACCTGAGCACAGAAACACGCAGGAGAAGAGCTCAAGATGTAATGTATCGATCTGAAATGGGAGTGCAAATCTGGGAAATGGTGAACGTGTGTGCAGTTTGCCAAAAGCTTAGCAAATCACAATAAAAAGAATCACTTCAACTACACAGGCCGGAATGTTACAGCCATTCAGGCCGGTAGGATTTTCCCATCCCGCTGCAGTGAACGGAGACTTGGTGTGGTTGACTCTTGTTTGTCCTCTGAAATGGGAAGCCACTCAGGTTGAGGGCTATTAGGGATGGACAACAAATGCTGGCCCAGCCAGCGGTGCCCACTTCCCGTGAAAGAATAAATTAAGTAACTTGGGGAACAGCTTTTTCCAGGGATGGACGCTGAAGGAAGTGGGTAGGGAGATGGTGAGGGACACAACAGAAACACAGAATTGTTTTCCTATCATGTTGGCACTGGCTCTGTCAATGAGCATCATGGCTTTTCCCTGTACCCCTACACATTGTTTCCATTCAAACAATCATTTAACGCCCTCTTGAATGCTTCAGTTGAAGCTGCCTCCATCACACTACCAGGCAGTGCATTCCAGACCCCAACCACTCACTGGGTGAAAAAGGTTTTTCTCACATAGAGTCATAGAGTCATAGAGGTTTACAGCATGGAAACAGGCCCTTCAGCCCAACTTGTCCATGCTGCCCTTTTTTTTAAAACCCCTAAACTAATCCCAATTGCCCACATTTGGCCCATATCCCTCTATAGCCATCGTACCCATGTAACTATCTAAATGCTTTTTAAAAGATAAAATTGTACCCGCCTCTACTACTACCTCTGGCAGCTTGTTCCAGACACTCACCACCTTCTGTGTGAAAAAATTGCCCCTCTGGACACTTTTGTATCTCTCCCCTCTCACCTTAAACCTCTAGTTTTAGACTCCCCTACCTTTGGGAAAAGACATTGACTATTTACCTTGTCTATGCCCCTCATTATTTTATAGACCTCTATAAGGTCACCCCTCAGCCTCCTACGCTCCAGAGAAAAAAGTCCCAGTCTATCCAGCCTCTCCTAATAACTCAATCCATCAAGTCACATTTGCTTATTTTGCAAATCACTTCAAATCTGTGCCCTCTCATTCTGGATCTTTTTACGAGCGGGAACAGTTTCTCCCTGTCTACTCATCCAAACCCTTCATGATTTTGAACATCTCAATCAAATCTCCTCTTAGCCTTCTTCTCTCCAAGGAGAACAGTCCCAACCACTCCAATCTATCCTCGTAACTGAAGTTTCTCATCCCTAGAACCATGCTTGTAAACTTCCTCTGCACTCTCCCCAACACATTCACATCCTTCCCATAGTGTGGTGCCCAGAACCATGCACAATGCTCCAGAAGTGATTGAGAGAGTGTATGAACTGGTAAAACCATGGGATTGTCTTGGGAGTTTCCATGGAGAGAGAGGTTTTGGGTGGACAGGAGGGAAGTGAAGGGAGGACAGGAAGAAAGTGGAGTTGAGATTAAGATTGAAATCATCAAGGATGAGGAGTCATTCAAGGCAGATGGCTGAGGGAGGGAAAGAAGGAAAGATACCTGGGTGAGAAACTTGGAATGGGGTTAACAGGGCTGTGGTATAGGTGGACAACAATGATTCTCAACAGGAAAAGTGGAACAAAGCGAGGAACCGAATGGAGAAGAAAGTCCCAGAGAGTAGGGGGAGAGACCAAAGTGTGATTTGGTAATAGGGACGGAGCAGATGGTAGAAAGAGAGAGAACAAGGGAAAGAAAAATGAAAACAAATAAGTAAAGAATGGACAAAACATTCAATGTCTCAGCCTGGGCCACAAGATTTTTTTAAAAAGTCAACAGATTCATTTAAATTATTCATGGCATTATGCAAAAGGGATTCTTATTTGGCTTCTGCACCACAATATGTAAATTCCCTATGCAAAGTTTACCTGCCAACCTATTGTAACACCTTGTCCAGTACAGCCCGACAAAACACAGCAGACAGCTCATGCAAATAATGCAAAGATAAAGCACGAAAGCAGGCATGCGCTCTCCAGCATGCAATGGGACGGGAAGCTGCTCTTTAGCCTTTGGTTGATGTGGGAACTCTCTAAGTCAGTGCTTCCCAAACTTTTTTCACTGGGCCGCACTTTCGGAATAAAAATTTGCTCGCGCCACACCGAATTATGTATTGATAAGAAATACATTCAAAAACAAAAAAAAACAACTCCAAGCAGTGCTTGATTCATAACATAGAACACAACTACTTTATAATATGATCATGGGACATCGTCCTCAGCATCACTTGATGTTCTTGCTCTCGCTTTGGAAAAATATCTATCCATGTTTAAATGTTTCTTTGATTGTCCTTGAATCTTCCCGCCACACTTGCCATCCTCTCTCGCCGCACCCTTTGGGAACCACTGCTCTAAGTGTTTGTACAACATTTTTGCATTAGAATTGACAGCCTTATCTGAACTGAACGAAAACTCACAACTAGAAATAACTCCAGGAACTATTATTCAAAGATGAGTTGACGCAGGTAGGTGTTTACACAAACGTGGAGTTCACTTTGAGGCAGATCGAGTGCGTATTTCCCCTCCTGTGGTGCCCATTCATTGAATGGAGCCTCGGTGGCTTAAGTACAACCTGTCTTCTTACATCTCTTAAATATACTCTCACTTTTTTTAATACTCTCTCCCATTAGACCCCGACTTTGACCATAAGATATGATGGAGCTAAAGTTTCATGTTCAGTTCTCCATCTGAGAAATGGTTAAAGACAATCTTGTCCAGTTGTGTAGGCCTCATCCCTTCATTCTTCAAAATTTAGAGTCATAGAGGTTTACAGCATGGAAACAGGCCCTTCGGCCCAACTTGTCCATGCTGTCCTTTTTTTTAAAAAACCCCTAAGCTAATCCCAATTGCCCGCACTTGGCCCATATCCCTCTATACCCATCGTACCCATGTAACTATCTAAATGCTTTTTAAAAGATAAAATTGTACCCGCCTCTACTACTACTTCTGGCAGCTTGTTCCAGACACTCATCACCCTCTGTGTGAAAAAATTGCCCCTCTGGACACTTTTGTATCTCTCCCCTCTCACCTTAAACCTATGCCCTCTAGTTTTAGACTCCCCTACCTTTGGGAAAAGATATTGACTATCTAGCTGCTCTATGCCCCTCATTATTTTATAGACCTCCATAAGATCACCCCTCAGCCTCCTACGCTCCAGAGAAAAAAGTCTCAGTCTATTCAGCCTCTCCTTATAACTCAATCCATCAAGTCCCAGTGGCATCCTAGTATATCTTTCTGCACTCTTTCTAGTTTAATAATATCCTTTCAATAATAGGGTGACCAGAATTGCACACAGTATTCCAAGTGAGACCTTACCAATGTCTTAAACAACTTCAACAAGACGTCCCAACTCCTGTATTCAATGTTCTGACCAATGAAACCAAGCATGCCGAATGCCTTCTTCACCACTCTGTCCACCTGTGACTCCACTATCAAGGAGCTATGAACATATACCCCTCGATCTCTTTGTTCTGTAACTCTCCCCAACGCCCTACCATCACCTCGCATTCGTCTAAATTAAACTCCATCTGCCATTCGTCAGCCCACTGGCCCAATTGATCAAGATCCCATTGCAATTGGAGATAACTTTCTTCACTGTCCACTATGCCACCAATCTTGGTGTCATCCGCAAACTTACTAACCATACCCCCTATATTTTCATCCAAATCATTAATATAAATGACAAATAACAGTGGGCCCAGCACTGATCCCTGGTCACAGGCCTCCAGTTTGAAAAACAACTCTGTACAACCACCCTCTGGCTTCTGTCAAGAAGCCAATTTTGTATCCATTTAGATACCTCACCCTGGATCCCGTGAGATTTAACTTTATGCAACAACCTACCATATGGTACCTTGTCAAAGGCCTTGCTAAAGTCCATGTAGACAACATCAACTGCATTGCCCTCATCTACCTTCTTGGTTACCCCTTCAAAAAACTCAATTAAATTTGTGAGACATGATTTTCCACTCACAAAGCCATGCTGACTGTCCCTAATCAGTCCTTGCATCTCTAAATGCTTGTAGACCCTGTCTCTCAAAATACCTTCCAACAATTTACCCACCACAGATGTGAGGCTCACTGGCCTGTAGTTCCCAGGCTTTTCCCTGCAGCCCTTTTTAAACAAAGGCACAACATTTGCCACTCTCCAATCTTCCGGCACCTCACCCTTGACTATCGATGATTCAAATATCTTGGCTTTCTCTCCGTGGTTCTTCTGCAGAATCATGGAATATGGCAGTGCAGAGGGAGACCATTCAGCCCATTGGGTCTGCACTGACCACAATCCCACCCAGGCCCTATCCCCAAAACCCCATACATTTACCCTGCTAGTCCCCCTTACACTAAGGGGCAATTTAGCAAGGCCAATCCACCTAACCCGCACATATTTGGACTGTGGGAGGAAACTGGAGCACCCGGAGGAAACCCACGCAGACACGGGGAGAATGTGCAAACTCCACATGGACAGTGACCCAAGCTGAGAATCAACCCCGGGTCGCTGGCGCTACGAGGCAGCAGTGCTAGCCACTCTGCCACTGTGCAGTCATAGTACCCGCACTTAACTATTTTAAATGTATAATACTCCAAGAGAACTGTGGTAAAAATCACATCAAAGAGTCCATAGTTTAATACTGCATCAGCTGATCTAACTTACTGTATCCTGCTTTGTGTATTTTAGACAAAGGCTATATTGGTTAGACTAGTTAACTCATGATGTTTTCTCTTGACGTAAGGTCATTTTTTCATTTTTGTCATTTTTCATCATTGTCATTTTTTGACAATTATCCCTTAACGTCATGACTTTGACGATGGCTCAGTGATGTTATCGCTAGACTATTAATCCAGAAACTCAGCTGATGTTCTGGAGACCTGGGTTCAAATCTTGACATGGCAGATAGTGCAATTCGAATTCAATAAAAAATATCTGGAATTCAGAATCTACTGATGACCGTGAAACCATTGTCGATTGTCGGAAAAGCCCATCTGGTTCCCTCATGTCCTTTAGGGAAGGAAATCTGCCATCCTTACCTGGTCTGGCCTACATGTGACTCCAGAGCAACAGAAATATGGTTGACTCTCAACTGCCCTCCAAGGGCAACTAGGGATGGACAATAAATGCTGATGTGGAGATGCCGGCGTTGGACTGGGGTGAACAAAATTTCAGACATTTTCAGACTTTTCACAATTTCAGACATTGGAAAGACATTTCCACTCCATCTGCCGAAGGAGCAGCGCTCCGAAAGCTAATGGTATTTGCTACCAAATAAACCTGTTGGACTTTAACCTGGTGTTGTTAAAACAATAAATGCTGGCCAGCCCGCGATGCCCATGTCTCATGAATGAATAAAATAAACAGGACCCACGATGTGGACCTCTTAGAATACGAGCTCCCTGATTAAGGCAGTAATGACTTGTCCAATCAGGGAGACCTGTGTATATAATGTGGAGTGTCAGGGTTACTGGCACTCCGGGTATATCCTCTGTACGAGGCGGTACCTGTCTGAGTTTTGAAGACTATGTAAATGAATCTAAGTTTGGTAAAGGGACCCTGGCCGTGGAGGAGTTATTTCATCTACAACCCACTAGGATGCTACCGGGATTCGATGGTTTGAGTTATAAGGAGAGGCTGGATAGACTGGGACTTTTTTCCCTGGCGCCTAGGAGGGGACCTGGGGGTGATCTTATAGAGGCCCATAAAATAATGAGGGGCATAGATAAAATTGACAGTCACCATCTTTTCCCAAAGGTAGGGGAATCTAAAACTAGGGGGCATAGGTTTAAGGTGAGAGATACAAAAGGGTCCAGAGGGGCAATTTTTTCACATAGAGGGTGGTGAGTGTCTGGAACGAGCTGCCAGAGGTAGTAGTAGAGGCGGGTACAATTTTGTCTTTTAAAAAGCATTTATACAGTTACATGGGTAAGATGGGTATAGAGGGATATGGGCCAAACGCGCGTAATTGGGAGTAGCTTAGTGGTAAAAACTGGGCGGCATGGACAAGTTGGGCCGAAGGGCCTGTTTCCATGGTGTAAATCTCTATGAAGCTATGACTCTATAAGCACCATTTTAATGCGCCTCCTGAGTAAATGTAATGCCACTAAGCCAACATTGCAATTTTAACAGTCTACTGAACAGAGCATCGGCCACACAGAGACCCGCGCTCAATGAAACCTGCTGGGTAAGTTTATGCAAACCTATATGTGTGGAGCCATGACACTCGATTGAGTCCCACAAAAACGTCAGCGTCCCCTGTTTCCGCCCTGTGGCCTTCTGACCCACGAAACTCTCCCAAAACCCATCATCGCTGTGATTTAATTTGACTGTTGGCCTCTAAGAAGCCCGATTTTCACAGGCCCGAAACCACAGCGCACATGATTGGGTGGACATTTGGCATGTGGAATGTTAATTGGTCAGGCAATAGTGTAAACGTTTCAGCAGGCCACATAGCTCAGGCGAAGAACCTACCAGACGCAACGAGTCACAATAGATCTAACCAAAGAGCTGTTTGCGATCAAATATGGAGACAGATATCCTCATGTATTCATATATCATTTATTACCTACATAACAACAATTCACCTACAGGATTACAGTCATATCACTAATTGAAATATGTGTTTGTGAAAAGAAAACTATCTGTGGTGTTCTAAGGTCTCTCACAATATTTCCCTTTCTTTACATTTTAAAGTTTTTTTTGCATTTAATCTCCCTCTCCTCACATGTGGCCCTGAATGGGAGGTGATACATCCTCAGAGTGATTTCCAGCTAAGGTCTAATTTTACAGTTTCATTCTCTCGCTTGAGAGTCTTGCCTATCGATGATATATTTGGAACATTCGGGCATGCGGTGACTGATCAGAATTTCCTGGCCCAGTCTTCAAATATGCACTGTCAGGAGCACAAAGTCTCCTCCCAACTTCCAAAGGGATAACCCATCTCCCTTGGCAATTCCCAAAGGGATAATCCATTTCCCTTGGCAATTCCCAAAGGGATAATCCATTTCCCTTGGCAATTCCCAAAAGGATAACCCATTTCCCTTGGCAATTCCCAAAGGGATAATCCATTTCCCTTGGCAATTCCCAAAGGGATAACACATTTCTCCAGCAAGGGTCTTTATTTTATACGGTTGGATGAACTTGGACATGTTGAAGGGGTAGCCGCTGTAGTGCTGAGAAGTGAAGGCAAAGTTGCCCTAGTCCCAGATGGCCCCTTTGAGGGGGGCAGAGCTGGCTAGTGTTGGTTTAACCCAAGGGTCGCAACACCTCAGGCGAGGGGCAAGGTTGAGAAGGTGGGGCCTTCATGAATAACCTCAGCTGGTGCGGGAATTGAACTCGCGTTGCTGGCATCATTTCACATCCTGAACCAGCCATGCAGCCAACTGAGCTAATCGATCCCCCCAGGAACACGAACAGGCCATTCAGCCCCTCGAGCCTGTTCCATTGCCATTCAGCTAGATCCTTAGCTTAGTTTTAGTTTAGTTTATTTTAGTTTATTTATTAAGGTCACAAGTAGGCTTACATTTTCCACAGTAACTTCATTGCAGTGTTAATGTAAGCCTACTTGTGATTAATAAATAAACTTAAACGTTGCTGTGAAAATCCCCTAGTCGCCACACTCCGGTGCCTGTTCGGGTACACTGAGGGAGAATTTAGCATGGCCAATGCACCTAACCAGCACGTCTTTTGGACTGTGGGAGGAAACTGGAGCACCTGTAAAAAACCCACGCAGACACGGGGAGAAGGTGGAAACTCCACACAGATGGTGACCCAAGGTGGGAATCGAACCCGGATCCCTGGCGCTGTGAGGCAGCAGTGCTAATCACTGTACCACCGTGCCACCCCTTGGTGAATCTACATCTTAATAGCCTGGCTTGTTCTACTCACCTTAATATCCATAGCCTAACAAAAAAACGATCAAACTCAGCTTTGAAATTTTCAATGGAACCCCCAGCCTCAACAGCTTTTTGAGGGAGATTTCTATTTTCATAGAATCCCTACAGGGCAGAAGGAGGCCATTCGGCCCATCGAGTCTGCACCGAGCACAAGCCCGCCCAAGCCCTGTTCTCATAACCCCATATATTCCCCCCTTTGACCTATGCATCCCGGACAGTAAGGGGCAATTTAGCATGGCCAATCAAACTAACCTGCACATCTTTGGAGTGTGGGAGGAAACCGGAGCACCCAGAGGAAACCCACGCAGACACGGGGAGAATGTGCAAACTCTACATAGACAGTGACCTGAGTCTGGTATCGAACCGGGGTCCCTGGCGCTGTGAGGCAGCTGTGCTAACCACTGTGCTACTGTGGGTACTCACTACTGACAGTAGATGCATGTTATGGGTAAAGCTGCCCTACAGCATTGCTTTGCCCCCAATTTCTAAAGTGTGTCTCTTTGTTGCTGGCTATCAGCTTTCTAAAATATGATTAGAATGACGGAGATTCAGGGTTCAGCTTCTAGTTGAAGACTGACATAAACAGAACCTGGAACCTGGGAGAGAACAATTGCAGAGGAGTACCTGCCTCTGGAGGGGGCGACTTCCCTAAGACGTCACTTAATAGAATCATTGAATCCCTACAGTGCAGAAGGAGGCCATTCAGCCCATCAAGTCTGCACCAACAGCAATCCTACTCAGGCCTTATCCCCATACATTTACCCAGGCTAGTCCCCCTGACACTAATGGGCAATTGAGCATGGCCAATCTACCTAACCAGCACATCTTTGGACTGTGGGAGGAAACCGGAGCACCCGGAGGAAACCCACGCAGACACAGGGAGAACGTGCAGATTCCGCACAGACAGTGACCCATGCCGGGAATCGAACCCAGGTCCCTGGCACTGTGAGGCAGCCGTGCTAACCACTGTGCCATCGTGCCAGCCAACTAACATTGCCAATTTAGTGTGAGTTTACATCCAACTCTGGACCATGAAACCACATACCCTGGGAATAGGGAGTTAACCCCCTAAATTAATTCGACTTTCGTCCCATTGACTAGGAGTGTTTTCGAGACCAGATTACAGACGCAGTGTTCCAATCTGCTGCATTATTTTTGCTCAATGGTATTTGCTACCAAATAAACCTGTTGGACTTTAACCTGGTGTTGTTAAAACTCTTATTGTGTTTACCCCAGTCCAACGCCGGCATCTCCACATCTTGTTTTTGCTCCCCATTCCACCATGGTTTAACTTAAAATTAAATGTACAACTACAGAAGGGACATTTTCCCTCCGTGCTCACAGACAACAACAACAATCTGCATTTATGTAGCACCCTTAGCTAGTAAAACATCCCAAGGCGCTTCACAGGAGCATTATCAAACACAATTTGACACCAAGCCACGTAAAGAGATATTGAGATAGGTGACTAAAAGCTTGGTCAAAGAGGTAGGTTTTAAAGAGTGTCGTAAAGGAGGGGGAGGGTGGGGGGGTGGGGAGAGGCAGAGAGAGAGAGGTTAGCGTCTTGTCAGCTGAATTCATGGTCACCGATGAGAATTGGGAAAGGACAAGGAGTCAGAAAGAACTGGAGAAACGCAAACATCTTGAATTGTTGTGGGGCAGGAGGAGACTAGAAGAATAAAGAGGAGGCCCCGGAGTCTTTGTAAAGGTGAGAATTTTTACATCCATGTGTTGTCAGAGACAGAGCCAATGTAGTCAGTGAGCAAAGGGGTGTTGGGTGAATGGGACCTGGTGTGAGTGCGGCTACAGCAATCCTTAAGGAGCAAACGTGTACCAACTTATCATAAAGAGCCTCTAGGCAGTATGAAGCCACTGAAAGCACAATGAATGAATCTTTTGTGTGGATCTGCCCTCCCTGTAGCTACTGATTGTTGATTCAGGCAGCTCCCGCCAACAAGCATTTGTAGGGGGAAAGACCGGAATGGCTTTACCTCCCACTTCACTGGTTGGGATCTCACTGTGCAACCTACTCTTCACCAACTGGGGTCTCAGGCTTCCCGCAGCGCCACTCTACAACCAGTGGTCAGGAGGAGTGTGCACAGGAGAAACCCATATGTCAGGGACACTGTGGAGTGAGTCTCACCCCTTCATAGCTCACAGATGGGGAAACAATAGGTTGCATCTCACCACCTGATCATGCCATGATGTAGATTCAGAGCGCCCTATCTGTGAGGTGGGGGGAGGTCAGGGGTTGTTTGAGGGGTTGTTGTTGGTGTTCTGAGGGAGCTGAGTCTGACTAGTCTAGGGTGGAATCTGTTCCTGGGTGCGATAAGCAAATAAATAGCTGTATTTCCAATTCACGCAGATAAACAGCACACTGTCTGACTAGAACTAAAATAAAGAAATCAGGATTCAACCTCCATTCCTCTCCCTCCCCACTACCCCAGGCATCTTGTTTGTCTTGCACAGTTGGGACCTGTTCCGTACAGATGTCAATGGGTTAAACAGAGAGGAAAATATAATTGCACAAGGTCGAAGTGTATAACTGTCCATGCATACAAGCTCACCTGTCAACATTTACATAAAGATAAGATAAATATTAGAATAATAGAGTTGCATAGCACAGGAGGAGGCCATTTGGCCCACCCATACCTGTGCTGACTCTTCGAAAGGGCTAATCAATTATTCCCGGCCCCAGTGCTCTATTCCCAAAGCCTGGGAAATGTTTCCGTTTCACGCACTGGGTCCACTGAGCCAGGGGTGGCTTGTTAAACATCAGCGTCGAGTTTGGGGGATTTTTCTGACATCACTAATAAGTTTAATATTGTGACAAGGAAAGAAATGAGCAGAGGTTGGGAGTTACTGCAAACAGGTAAACGCAACTCATCTTTAGTCATCACACTGGGATCACAGATCGACTGCACCCCATCTGCAATTTCGCAATAAATATTTCAGCAATCAAAATACATTGTAGCTATTTGTCATTAAGTATGCGACTTGTCTAAAAGGAACTGCTTTGTGGCAGCGGTTTGGATCTTATCCATTGGATCCAGAGGCAACATCAACCAGTCTTGAGGACGGTGCTTCACGAAAGATCCTGAAGAGTGGTGATGCTTTCAAAAGCAAAGGGATCAGTTGTTGTTTTTGTTTGTAATCCACCAGGATGCTGGAAATAATAAAGATAAGAATATTATTTTGAATTGGTTTCATTCATTACTGTCACATGTATACAGTGAAAAGTATTATTTCTCGCGCGCTATACAGACAAAGCATACCGTTCATAGAGAAGGAAAGGAGAGAGTGCAGAATGTAGTGTTACAGTCATAGCTAGGGTGTAGAGAAAGATCAACTTAATGCAAGGTAGGTCCATTCAAAGGTCTGACGGCAGCAGGGAAGAAGCTGCTCTTGAGTCGGTTGGTACGTGACCTCAGACTTTTGTATCTTTTTCCCGAAGGAAGAAGGTGGAAGAGAATGGCTGGAATTTTACTGGGACGCCCACCCCGGAATCGGGGCAACGAGGTTCACAGAACGAAATTCTCCATTAGCTTCGGGTGGAGTTTTACAAGCCTCGCCCAAGCGAGGTCATAAAATCCCGGCCAGTATGTCCGGGGTGCGTGGGGTCCTTGATTATGCTGGCTGCGTTTCCTGAGGCAGCGGGAAGCGTAGGTAGAGTCGATGCATGGGAGGCTAGTTTGCGTGATGGACTGGGCTTCAGAAGCCCAGTCCATCACGCAAGGGGCGGCATTGTGGCACAGTGGTTAGCACTGCTGCCTCACAGCGCCAGGGACCCGGGTTCGATTCCTGGCTCAGGTCACTGTCTGTGTGGAGTCTGTACATTCGCCCCGTGTCTTTGTGGGTTTCCTCCGAGTGCTCCGGTTTCCTCCCACATTCTGAAAGACGTACCGGTTAGGTGCATTGAACCGAACAGGTGCCGGATTGTGGCGACTAGGGGATTTTCACAGTAACTTCATTGCAATATTAATGTAAGCCTTACTTGTGACTAATAAATAAACTTTTACTTTTAACTTTACTTAGCAAATAGGAAATGGAGTCAGTCTTTGAGCTTGCTCCAACACACAACAAGATCATGGCTGGTCTTCTCCCTCTGTTCCACCTTCCTGCACTATCCCCACATCCCTCGATACCTAAAAAAAAATCTTTCAACCTCTGTCTTGAACCTACTCAACATAAGAACATGAGAACTAGAAGCAAGAGTAGGCAGTTCAGCCTCTCGAGGCTGCTCCGCCATTTAATACACTCGAGACCTCATCTCAGCCTCAACTCCACTTCCCTGGCCATTCACCAATAACCCTTCAAAGCCTTATTAGTTAAAGATCTGTCCACCTCTTCCTTCAATTTACTCAGGCAACTGAGAAGCTAGAGAATTCAAACAATCCTCAACTCTTTAACTATATACCCAACGGACCATTCCACCCCATGCCCCCCCCCACCCCCCGCAGATCTCCCGCCCCCCCCACCCCCCCACCCCCCCTCCCCACCACTTCACCCAATCTGGTGTCATCCACATGTTTAGAAATGGTGATTTTGGTTAATGTAAGAGATTCTGAGATTGACCCCTGACTTCTTGGCTTTTTGAGGTGAAGGGTTCCAGTTTTTTCACGTTTCCATTTGGACGGTTACTGCCGACATCATGCACTCACAGGTGAGGTAACCAGGGGGAGGTAGTGGAAGCGGATGCAATAGTGACTTTTAAGGGGCGCCTTGACAACTACATGAATAGGATGGGGAATAGAGGGATATGGACCCTGGAAGGGTAGGGGGCTTTAGTTCAGTCGGTACAGGCTTGGAGGACCGAAAGGCCTCTTCCTGTGCTGTAATTTTCTTTGCTCTTTTTAACAGTGAGGATAGATTCAAGATATGAGTTATGTTGCTTCTATTCTTCCCTGTAATGTCACTTAGCCCAATTCTCAATCTAAAACCTCAATAGCTTTGTACAGGAGAGTTATTTTTAAAGGTCGGATAGTTTGAACCTTCGGTTTAATTGCACCCAAGTCCGTATGTTCAAATCCTTGCAGAATTCAATCAGTCGTCCATCCTTCAAGGTGGAGGGCATGAGTAAGATGTGCTAGAAACAGGAAGAACTCTGCAGAATTCACCGCACTTGCAAACACCTCACAACCGTTAGAACATCAGCAACACGTTTCAGTAACACAGAGGGCAGTTTAAAGGAATGTAAATGCAAATACGACAAGCTCTTAACAATAACATAATTGACAGGAATAAAATAGAAATCGGAAGCAATATGCACATCTTGAGTAAAACATAGATGTATAGATGTCTAACATCCAAATCCAAATAGCTGTTAAGAATAACAAATTGACTTTATGCAAGTATCTTTCTGTACGTACGCACAGTAATCTAATTCCCTGGGTCAGGTTACCAGATCAAAGGTCAATTTTGTTTAAGCAAAGAGTATTCAGGGATCGGGATTTACAACAAGATTAGCATGCAGAGCACCCATGATCCTATTGAATGGTGGAACAGGTTTGAAGGGCTGAATGGCCTCCTCTTATTTCGATAGATGTTCCTGCAGGTTTGGCTGTCATCCTCTGCTGTGGGCTGGGTAGAATTTTCCATCTGTGCCCGTCCCGAGCCCGAAAATTCCTGCCCGAGGACCTTTGAACAGTTTGTCGAATTGCCCATCCCACCCACGTTGATTCCCCTGGCGAGTGTGACCAGGAAATTTACCCCAGTGTAGAAAGGGGGCCCTTCAGCTGCACGTACAACTTCGCTGGGTCAATATAACCCTGACGTGGAGATGCCGGTGTTGGACTGGGGTAAACACAGTAAGAAGTCTCACAACACCAGGTTAAAGTCCAACAGGTTTATTTGGTAGCAAAAGCCACTAGCTTTCGGAGCACTGCTCCTTCGTCAGGTGAGTGGGATTTCAGTTCACAAACAGGGCATATAAAGACACAAACTCAATTTACAAAATAATGGTTGGAAGCGAGTCTTTACAGGTAATTAAGTCTTAAAGGTACAGACAATGTGAGTGGAGAGAGGGTTAAGCACAGGTTAAAGAGAAGTGTATTGTCTCCAGCTGGGACAGTTAGTGAGATTTTGCAAGCCCAGGCAAGTCGTGGGGTTACAGATAGTGTGACATGAACCCAAAATCCCGGTTGAGGCCGTCCTCATGTGTGTGGAACTTGGCTATCAATCTCTGCTCAGCGACACTGCGTCGTCGTGTGTCGTGAAGGCCGCCTTGGAGAACGCTTACCCGAAGATCAGAGGCCGAATGCCCGTGACCGCTGAAGTGCTCCCCAACAGGAAGAGAACACTGGTGATTGTTGAGCGGTGTTCATTCATCCGTAGCGAATGAACACCGCTCGCCAATCACCAGGCAAGACTGTTCTCTTCCTGTTGGGGAGCACTTCAGCGGTCACGGGCATTCGGCCTCTGATCTTCGGGCCATGCTAAATTCTCCCTCAGTGTACTCTCGCCTTAAACCTATGCCCTCTGGTTTTAGACTCCCCTACCTTTGGGAAAAGATATTGACTATCTAGCTGATCTATGCCCCTCATTATTTTATGGACCTCTATAAGATCACCCCTCAGCCTCCTACACTCCAGAGGAAAAAAGTCCCAGTTTATCCAGCCTCTCCTTATAATTCAAACCACCAAGTCCCGGTGGCATCTGAGAAAATCTTTTCTGCAATCTTTCTTGTTTAATAATATCTTTTCTATAATAGGGTGACCAGAACTGTACACAGTAAATTATCCCCTTCCCACAGACACGGTATCCCATCCGTTGTCAAACATTTATTTGGCGCTAATCCACAGAAGGCGATAAGAAGGCTTGGTGACCAAAGGTTTAGTTAAAGAAGGAGATGGTAAGAAACGTCTGAAAAGCAGGAACAAGAAGATAGAAAGGCAAAGTGCTTGATCCAGATAATTCAGAGTCTGGGGCTGATCTTGCAGAATCTCACTAGCTGTTCTGTCTGGAGACAATACACATCTCTTTAACCTGTGTTGAATGCTCCCTCCACCCACATTGTCTGTACCTTTAAGACCTGGCTGGCTGTAGGGATTCGCATTCTAATTAGTATTCTGCAACTTGATTTCTGTGTCTGTGCACTGTTGGAGAACAGATTTCCACTCCATCTGACGAAGGAGCTGTGCTCCGAAAGCTTATGGTATTTGCTACCAAATAAACCTGTTGGACTTTAACCTGGTGTAGTTAGACTTCTTACTGTGCTAAGGCAACTGAAGGCAGGCCTGTCAAAGTGGCAGAGTGATTGAAATGAGGGTGGGATGGTGGGGGGGGGGGGGGGGGGGGAGGGGGGGGGTTGGGAGGGGGAGGGGGGTTGAGGAGGGTAGAGTTGGAGGAATGCGGAGACCTTGGAGAGTTGTAAACTGATGAAGGTTACAGAAATAGGGAGAAACAAGGTCATAGAGGGCTTTGAAAACCAGGATGAGTTTTTTTTTTAAATCAAGGCACTGTTGGAACAGGAGGCGAAATAACTCAGTGCGTAGCACATCAAAAAGATTTGACTTTGATCGCAGAGTGAATTAATCAAAAGGATCCTAATCATTCCCTTTGCCCTAGATCTCCCCTGATCCACAGCACTGTAACAGATTTCCTTCTGTCCTCTGTTCCCTGCAGAAGCTACGCTCTTCACTCGGGCAAATCCATCTCCGCTCAGCTGTCCTCACCTCTCTCTGGGAAGGGGACTTGATTTGATTTGATTTTGATTTGATTTGATTTATTATTATTGTCACATGTATTAGTAAACAGTGAAAAGTATTGCTTCTTGCATTCTGTACAGACAAAGCATACTGTTCATAGAGAAGGAAAGGAGAGAGTGTAAATGTAGTGTTATAGTCAGAGCTAGAGTGTAGAGGTAGATCCATTCAAAAGTCTGATGGCAGCAGGAAAGAAGCTGTTTTTGACTCGGTTGGTACGTGTCCTCAGACTTTTGTCTTTTTCCCGAAGGAAGAAGGTGGAAGAGAGAATGTTCAGGGTGCGTGGGGTCCTTAATTATGCTGGGAAGGGGATTTGGAAGGGGTGCAGTGTCTGTCGGAAGAGGGGTTGGATGGGATACAGTGTCTGGGAAGGGAGAGGGATGGGATACAGTGTCTGGGAAGGGAGAGGGATGGGATACAGTGTCTGGGAAGGGAGAGGGATGGGGTACAGTGTCTATGGGAAGGGAGAGGGATGGGGTACAGTGTCTATGGGAAGGGAGAGGGATGGGGTGCAGTGTCTGGGAAGGGAGAGGGATGGGGTATAGTGTCTATAGGAAGGGAAAGGGATGGGGTGCAGTGTCTGGGAAGGGAGGGGGATGGGGTACAGTGTCTATGGGAAGAGGAGTTGGATGCGGTACAGTGGGGGTCTATGGGAAATTGTGGTGAGATGGATGTGGACCTCCCCTGTTTATTCTCAGACATGTGCCAGAGGATTATTTATACCCAGCTGAGAGTTCAGTCAAGGCCTGTGTTAACAGCTAAACTGAATGATGGCACCTCTGACAATGCAACACTCCCTCAGTTGTCCTCTAGATTCTACATGTGGCCCTCCTATACTTTAGGATTCACCCTCATGGTCACGCCAGGTTCTGCCTCAGCGAATATCGTGAAATCTCTTACGTGATGGGGCCTTACCGGGAAGCAGCATAGTTGTCATGAGCTCTGGTGTCTCCAGGAAGTCCACATTGTTTCTCTGGAAAGCCTTGCTGTAGTTTGCTTGCAAGTGGCTGTGGGTTTCCACACATTGAGTTAGTATTCCGTAAATCAGTGTGAATGGTTCACAATTGACTTCACAATTGTTACACAATTTGAGCTTACACAAAAACCCTCACACGTACAGTTTAATATCCAACACATTTCTCCTTCTCTTCAGTTCTGGAAAAGAGTCAAATACACTCGAAACATTAACTCTGTTTCTCTCTCCCTACAGATGCTGCCAGACCTGCTGAGATTTTCCAGCATTTTTTGTTCTTGTTTCAGATTCCAGCATCATCGCTATTTTGAATATTTTCCCCAGCCCACTCAATCAGTCTTTCGCAGAATCCCTACAGCGCAGAAGGAGGCCATTCGGCCCATCGAGTCTGCATTGACCACAATCCCACCCAGGCCCTATTCCCGTAACCCCTCATATTTACCCTGCTAATCCCCTTGACCCTCGGGTTAATTTAGAATGGCCCATCCTCCTAACCAGCGCATCTTTGGACTGTGGGAGGAAACCCACGCAGACACGGGGAGAACGTGCAGACTCCACACAGACAGTGACCCAAGCCGGGAATCGAACCCGGGTCCCTGGCACTGTGAGGCAGCAGTGCTAACCACTGTGCCACCGTGCTGCCCTCTACTGCGTCTCCAATTAGAATTAATAAACTGAAGCGTACAAAGGAAATGAAAAGGAAACACTCTTTGGAATATCTCTGGGATTTTCGTTGTTCATGGTGCTGGGTCCAACATGGGCGGCAGAATGGTTAGCACTGCTGCCTCACAGCGCCGGGGACCCGGGTTCGATTCCCAGCTTGGGTCATTGTCTGTGTGAAGTTTGCACGTTCTCCCCGTGTCTGTATGGATTTCCTCCAGTTGCTCCAGTTTCTTCCCACAGACATGCTGGTTAGGTACATTGGCCATGCTAAATTCTCCCTCAGTGTACCCGAACAGGTGCCGGAGTGTGGCAACTAGGGGATTTTCACAGTAGCTTCATTGCAGTGTTAATGTAAGCCTACTTGTCACACTAATAAATAAACATCATCCAGGCGATGTATCTTCAATTTCTGGAGACTCCAGGGCAATCCTGAAGAGTTGGCAACAGTGGTCTCCGAGTGATGGATGATTCTGTTTTCTGATGGCCAGCCAGCTGTAGGTGAAATTGGTTCTATTTTGTTTTCTTGTCCGTTTCGTCACGAAAACTGCCAACAGTTTACTGCTATCATCATAGAAGCTACCAATGGACTGTTGTCTGTCTGACAGATTCATAGCTTATGCCCTGGACTATGCCCCAGTGTGTGAGCAATGTGTTCAGAGATCATCACTCTGCTCGGTAAAAGCTGCTTGGTATAAGATAAACACAATATGCCTCATCAGTTTGCAATGTCATTGACTGCCGCTGCCACACAGACACTGATAACACCATCCCTTTAGTGAACCCTGGTGTAATCCACTCCGATCGTGGGTGTGTGCTTGAACATGGAGCTTTGAGCATGAATAGACTGTTTCTATGCAAATGAAGGAAGTCAGTGTCTACTCTTTTGCATCTGGATTTAGTGTTCCCACGTATGTGTTTATTTATTAGTGTCACATGTAGGGGAGAGCGTGCAAACTCCACACAGACCCAAGCCGGGAATCGAACCCAGGTCCCTGGCGCTGTGAGGGAGCAGTGCTAACCACTGGACCACCGTGCTATGTGAGGAGTCCACGTAGATCTGCCATCTGGGTCTACGTATCTGTCTGGTGCTTGGTGTCTGGTGTCTGGATCCATATGTATTTCTGGTATCTGGGGCTATCCGTCTGGGCCCATGTGTATGGCCGTGGTTTCTGGGGCTATCAGTCTGGGCCCATGTGTATGGCTGTGGTTTCTGGGGCTATCAGTCTGGGCCCATGTGTATGGCCGTGGTTTCTGGGGCTATCAGTCTGGGCCCATGTGTATGGCTGTGGTTTCTGGGGCTATCTGTCTGGGCCCATGTGTATGGCTGTGGTTTCTGGGGCTATCTGTAGATCTGGTATTTGTGTGGGGATTTCTGGCTCCCTTTTATTTTTGGTTTGTTATTTGACTTGTGGAAGCAGAAAACTGGGATGGGATTTTCCGGCCACACTCACCCCAAGACCGGGAAACCCCACCCGAGGTCAACGGACCTTTGCAAGGTCTTGTCCCGCGATTCCTTAGCGGGCGGGATGGGGAACCTGTCACCGGCAGTAAAACATGGCCCGCTTTATGACAACTCTGAACTGGATCAGTAATAATGATCCTACCTCCTCCATGAAGTCCTGTCCTTCCAGAACTCGTACACTATGAAGCAGGTCTCATTTCCCAGCTTCTGAACCGAGATGCTAGATGGGAAAGAACAGATCAAATATCAAACTAACTCAAGATATAAACTTACTCTTCATAAAATCCACCCAGAGCTTCCCCCAACATGCCCGTAACTACAGATCTCTTCAGTTGGAATCCAACTATTACAGTTGTTGAGCTGGGTTTGTGGGTAGAGAACGTGCAGCTCCGAAAGAGGCCACTCAGCCCAAAGAGTTTGTGTTGTTTTCTACATGAGCTTCTTCCCACACCTGCTTCCTCTGGGGGCGGCACGGTGGCACAGTGGTTAGCACTGCTGCCTCACAGCGCCAGGGACCCGGGTTCGATTCCCGGTTTGGGTCACTGTCTGTGCAGAGTTTGCACGTTCTCCCCGTGTCTGCGTGGGTTTCCTCCGGGTGCTCCGGTTTCCTCCCACAGTCCAAAGATGTGCGGGTTTGGATTATTGGCCATGCTAAATTGCCCCTTAGTGTCAGGGGGACTAGCAGGGTAAATATGTGGGGTTGTGGGGATGGGGCCTGGGTGGGATTGTTGTCGGTGTAGACTCGATGGGCTGAATGGCCTCCTTCTGCACTGTAAGGGTGTTCTATGACTCTATGAATTCTGCACTGACCACAACCCACCCAGGCCCTATCCCCGTAACCCCATACATTTACCCTAGCTGGTCCCCCTGACATTAAGGGGCAATTTAGCATGGCCAATCCACCTAACCCGCACATCTTTGGACTGTGGGAGGACACCGGAGCACCCGGTGGAAACCCACGCAGACATGGGGAGAGCGTGCAAACTCAGCACAGACAGTGACCCAAGCTGGGAATCGAACCCAGGCCCCTGGCACTGTGAGGCAGCAGTGCCGCCCTATCTAACCCTATCAGCGTGACATTTGATTCCTTTCACCTTGTTAACTAGCATCCCCTTAAATAAAGGGGGGTTTTGTGGTGCAGTGCATAGCGTCTCTGTCCCTGAGCTCGAAGCTCTGGATAGTCACATGAGCAGTCTGGGAATGGAGGGATACAAACGAATGGTCTAGTTGGATCAAGGAGCAGCACAGGCTTGGAGGGCCAAAGGGCCTGTTTCCTGTGCTGTACTGTTCTTTGTTCTGTGTTCTTTGTTCTTTGTTTGAGTCACACCCTGGACCTCATGGCCAAGGAAGGTACGTTCACATCGCGTACGCAGCGACATGGAGGGGAGTGGAGGATTGTGATTAATCCAGGTTCACACTGGCCACCTGAGGGCAATCTCAGGGGCAACCAGCATCTATTGGACTGCACCCCTGTGACTGGAGACAAAAAGATTACACAAATAAAGAGCCACACAAACAAAATGGATGCACTGCAGTGACATTGTGAATGGGTGACATTTTTCCAGAGCATCCAATCTAGCTCTCTCTAATCTTGGGCAGTTTTATTTTTATCTATAATAGTGAGATTGTGCATTGTGCAACACTGTCTCTGGATGACTGGCATTCGGAGCAAGATAGGCCTCCCACTTACTGCAGACTGCCACACTGACTGGCTGCCGACTCCACGTATTGTTTCAGAGCTTGACGGAATTCCTCCACTTCCTCCTCCAGCACCGACATCTGCCGCTGCACCACCAAGATGTGCTGTGTAGGGGAAAGGAAAGGGAAGCGTTGCATCATTTACTTGTCCCAGAAATGACACCAGTTTCTCAGTGTGCAGTAGGTTTATTTATAAGAGTTTTCAAATATCTCTGCAAGCCCAAAATATCTGCACCATGCTTACCCCAACTCCATCTTGAGTCATTTCTATGGTGCTTGTTTACTTTGTTCTGAGTCCATGCCCAGACTTAACCAATCAAGTACAGCAAGCATAGATCAGTTACCAGACTCACATAATTTTTTTAATTCATTCGTGGAACACAGGCATCGCTGGCTGGCAAGCATTTATTGTAAGAGCTTTAACAACACCAGGTTAAAGTCCAACAGGTTTATTTGGTAGCAAATGCCATTAGCTTTCGGAGCGCTCCGAAAGCTAATGGCATTTGCTACCAAATAAACCTGTTGGACTTTAACCTGGTGTTGTTAAAGCTCTTACTGTGTTTACCCCAGTCCAATGCCGGCATCTCCACAAGCATTTATTGCCCATCCCTAGTTGCCCTTGAACTGAGAAGTTTGCTCGGCCATTTCAGAGTGCAGTTGAGACTTGCTGTGTCTCTGCAGTCACATGTAGACCAGACCAGGTAAGGATGGCAGATTTCCTTCCCTAAAAAGGACATCAGTGAACCACATGGGTTTTTCCGACAATCAACAATGGTTCCATGGTCATCAGTAGATTCGTAATTCCAGATATTTTTTATTGAATTCAAATTGCATCATCTGCTGTGGGATTCGAACCCGGGTCCCCGGGACAAAGAGAACAAGGAACAAAGAAAAGTACAGCACAGGCCCTTCCCACGAAAGCCTGCACCGACCATGATGCCCTAACTAAAACTTTAAACAAACCTTCTGCCCTTACTCGGTCCGTATCCCTCTATCCCCTCCCTATTCATATATCCATGCCATGTGCTAAGTTTCTGGATTAATAGTCCAGCGATAATACCATGAGGCCATCGCCTCCCACAAGCAACTGAACACTGTAGGAAGGTCTTTAACTCCCCAGTGTAAAGTTATGATGCCATTAAAGCTACTGTATAGGAAACAGCTTGATTAAACTCTTCCAGTGGGGTGAGAGGCTGGGGGTTGTTGGACCAATGTATGAGACCTGTGTGAGTGTATTTTTCATGTTCCTTGCTACGGGATTGCTTGGGCGCTGTGAAAAAAGGGGAATCAGGTGAGCAATTTTCATTCCCCCATCGTGGTCTGAAAGCTTTATTTCCCTCAACTCTTTTCCTTTTGGAATGTTTGATCATCGCCGCTTCCTCTTTAGGCGATGGGTCCCAGGCCATTAGCACTCGCTGTGTGAGAGGTCCTATTCATGCTTAGCCCTGTTTGCTTCAGTCTCTGCAAAGGCTCCATTTCATGATACTTCTACCTATGCAATTACCTTAAATGCTCTACTGTAGGGGGTAACTAACACTGCTGACTTTGACTACATTTTAAAATTCAAAAGGCATGCTGAGTTAGCTAGAAATTGGCTGCATTCCTAAAGGGTACACAATGCAGGCAAAACAAGGTTTTGATAATAGCAGCTGCAAGAACCGTTTTTTGCAAGCAGAGACAGCATGAGAAAAACATTTCCGATAACGAGATAAGGATTGAAATATTTTTTCGTTTCAGTACATGTTTAGTTCAGTTCAGTTCCCAGACTTCGCTCATTTCCGTACATGTTTGTGCCCAGGGCCTGGCTGTGAAGCAAGTCTCCAAGTCCGCTCTCTTCTCACTTCTGTCGTGTTAATTATTTTAAAAAAGTTTTGTTCAGTAAAAGGAAACTATTTTAAAACTTACCAAATGCTGTCCCCTCGTCTATTCGAATGAATAAATGGACCCTACACTGTGTAAAAAGGTTCTTCCTCACATCCCCCTGTATCTCTTACCCAAACCTTAATTATAGGACCCCTGGACTTCATACCATCAACTCATGGGAACAGATTTTCCTCATCTTCCTTATTTAAGCCTGCCACAATCTTGCCTGTATTCCTTGGAGTTTAGAATGTTAGAATGTAGCCAGTGACAACTTTGTATTGGATGTAATGTGAATAATGGAAACAAGATGTAATGTGACCCAGTAAACCATGGAATCAATTACAGAGTGATGTAATAGTCAGCTGACCAGCTGATTCACTATAAATAAGGAACTATGTAGAATTGTGGGGAGCTTGGAGTGGCCCCAGGGCGAGGCCCCAAGTTTGGAGTAATGATGTCTCTTTATTAAACCCTTTCTTGGATTTATAAGTTGGAGTCAGTTTTGTTGTATTTTCATTAGATGCATTTTGAAGAGTTCCTTCTAAGGAAACATAGAAGAGTGAGGGGGGTGACCTTATTCAAACATATCAGATCCTGAGGGGGCTTGCCAGGGTAAATGGTGAGATGTTTTCACTAGTGGGAGAGTCTTGAACAAAAGGACATTGCTACTAGATAAAGGGTCGGTCATTTAAAACAGAGCTGCGTAGACATTTCTTCTCGCAGAGGGTGGTGAACCTCTGGAATTCTCTGCCCCAAAGGGTGCTGGAGGCTGGGTCAATTGAAGTATTCAAAGTGGAGATGGAGAAATATTTGATAGATCGAGGAATAGAGGGTTAAGTGGAAATGGCACAGAGAAGGAGCTGAGGCTGGCATCGATCAGCCATGATTCTATTCAGTGGCACAGTGGTTAGCACTGCTGCCTCACAGCGCCAGGGACCCAGGTTCGATTCCCGGTCACTGCCTGTGTGGAGTTTGTACCTTCTCCCCGTGTCAGTGTGGGTTTCCTCCGGGTGCTCCGGTTTCCTCCCACAGTATGAAAGACGTGCTGGTTAGGGTGCATTGACCCGAACAGGTGCCGGAGTGTGGCGACTAGGGGATTTTCACAGTAACCTCATTGCGGTGTTAATGTAAGCCTTACTTGTGACTAGTAAATAAACTTTAACTTTGAATGGCGGGACAGGCTTGAAGGGTCTGGTGATCTATTCCCACTTCTATTTCTTGTGTTCTTGTGTTCGCCTCTTTCATAAACTGACCCCCCCGTCCTCCTCCGCCCCCGCCGTCATCTCCTGTACTCCAAAACTCGAAACCATTCCCGGGTGGCACCTTGGTCAATGTTTGGCAAGCAATTGGGAAAGGGATATCAGTTTGAGAGTAACGTTAAGTGAACTGAGTAGTGCCAAGAAGGGGCCCTGTATGGGGTGCCTGTTGTTGGTAGAACTGGAGACTTCAATCTTCATCTCATGTGTCCTACGTTGTGTTTTAATGCTCAGCTACTTCTAGTGCCTTTCTGTAACTCCAAACATAGCCCCCACCTTGTGTACTCTGCGGGTCTGGTTCAGTTTAGATACAGGTTGGCCCTGCCCCTATGTGTTGATCTATTACCACAACACGTAGCCAGACAGGGCCAGTGGGGTTTGTGAAACAATCTGCCAGGAGTCAGGCTTCACTCAAACTTACAGATTTAGTCGCTTCTTCAATGATTTCTTCCTTTAGGGGCTCCAGTCTTGGGGTCTACAAAATAACAAAAAGGTTAGTTGGTTAGTTAGTTGGATGTGACGCGCTGTGAAATTTTATATTCAACGTGACGAGAAGGTGGAATATTTTCCACTTCTAGCGAGCAGCCTCAAACCAACCATTACAACATTTAAAAGACATTTGGACAGGTACACGGATGGGAAAGGACCTGTTTCCAGTGCTGTATATCTCTATGGCCCTATGATTCTGTCAAACAACAACTGTCTACCCCAACGTATCAATGCGTTTGTCTTGTCTGTTTAACAGCCTACTTGTGTCACCACCCTTCTCAGTCCTCCGCCCCCGCCTTCAGATGAATGGAAAATCCATAAAATCTGTGACAGTGGGCGGAATCTTACCGGCACGTCCGCCTGAGGTTCGCACAATCCCACCCGAGGCCAACGGAGAATGCCGTTCTCCGAGACTTGCCCGCCCCCGGGAATCGGGGCAGGCGTGCTGGTAAAATTCTGGCCAAAGGATCAGAGGTTGAGTGTTCAGTCCCGCGAGCCTGTTTCAACATTTCATTATATCATGGGCCACTCTTTCGCTCAGCCCCATGTCTTGTACTCCTTACCCAGAAAAAGTATATATCGATTTTGGACTCGGAAGATCCAAGTGACTCAGCAACCATGAGGGAGTGAAGTATTTCCATTCCCCTGTGTGTGAAAAATTGCTTCCTGTTTTGACTGTGAAATTCAGCCTAGCCCTAAGATTATGGCCTCTTGTTCTCGATTCCCCCCACCCCCACAAAAGGAAATAAATTCTCTATCTTATCATTTAACCACCTCAATTAGATCACCCTTCTGGCACGCCTCAGACCTCTTTGGAAAAAAGCATTAGTGTACAATGCAAGTCATCGTCATGATGAATCAGATGAATTTTTTCTTACACTTATATAATCAAACAAAAAACATGGAATAAATGCACATTGTCCTTGGATATAAAGATCTGAAAAGTGGCCTTTAGCCAACCGACTCTTTCCTCACACGGTGTTTTCCCTGGGTGCCTATAAATATCCTTCTTTCTCCCCACTCTCTTAAACTCACAGAACAACATCATAGTGTGGTAGAGCACAGTATCAAACCATTCAGTCCATCTGCTCTGTAATGTCTCTTCCGAAGGGCAATCTGGTGGATTCCCAGTCCCCCGCTCTTTCCCCCTATTCAACTGCAACCATTTCTCCCTCATTAACGTGCCTTTTTCTTAAAAACAACACATGTAATTTGGCGAACTGTTTCATCTGTGGAAAAAAAACAGGTGACTCTTTGCAAATAAAACTGAGCCACAGAGGCAACTATGGCCGCCCCTTGTGTTGGCACTGCTGCCTCACAGCGCCAGGGACCCAGGTTCAATTCCGGCCTCGGGTTACTGTCTGTGCAGAGTTTGCACGTTCTCCCCGTGTCTGCATGGGTTTCTTCCGGGTGCTCCGGTTTCCTCCCACAGTCCAAAGGTGTGCGGGTTAGGCGGATTGGCCATGCTAAATTGGCCCTTTGTGTCAGAGGGACTAGCTAAAGTAAATGCATGGATTTATGGGGATGGGGCCTGGGTGGGATTGTTGTCGGTGCAGGCTGATGGGCCGAATGGTCTCCTTCTGCACTGTAGGGATTCTATGAGCTCAGATGTCCCCAAAGTCAGTGTGGTACTGATTGAAATGTTGTCGTAAACATTGTATGCACAGCAGGATCCCAAAGGCAGCTCTGTGATAATCTAGTTGCATTCCCTATTGTAGCTGGTCGATACTTTCAAAACCATTTTTTTGAAATCACAGGACAACCACACAAGCTGGGCCTCGCGGCTGTCCACCCCTCAGAGGACTATGCACGGGTGGCAAGGTGGCACACTGGTTAGCACTGCTGCCTCACAGCGCCAGAGACCCGGGTTCGATTCCCAGCTTGGGTGACTGTGTGGAATTTGCACGTTCTCCCCGTGTCTGCGTGGGTTTCCTCCGGGTGCTCCGGTTTCCTCTCACAGTCCAAAGATGTGCGGGTTAGGTTGATTGGCCATGCTAAATCGACCCTAGTTTCAGGGTTGTTTGCAGGGTAAGTATGTGGGGTTACCAGGATAGGGTGGGATTGTTGTTGGTGCAGGCTCGATGGGCCAAATGGCCTCCTTCTATACTGTAGGGATTCTATGATTCTATGATTCTATGAACGTTGCCTGGTATGGAGGCTATTATCTAAGAGGAGAGATTGAATAAACTGGGATTGTTCTCCCTGGAAAGATGGAGGCTGAGGGGCTGACAGAAGTTTATAAATTTATGAGAGGTATAGAAAGGGTGAACACGTCAGTTGTCAGTTGCGGGGTGACACCAGGCTGACAGGTACCAGCTCCTGCGGTGCGGTTACCAAGTGGCTTCCTTCCGGGGGACAGGTCACATAAAGAGAAGACCACCTCATTCCCATGATCCTTTAGTGCCACAAGGAGCGGCCATAGTTGCCTCTGTGGCTCAGTTTTATTTGCAAAGAGTCACCTGTGTTTTTCCACAGATGAAACAAATATGAATGAAATAAATGGTCAGATTGACTTATTTTTAAAGTTATGTCGTTTGAGTGTAGAATATTAACCAGGGCGAACTCCCTTCCTCTTTACACTGAGAGATATTTTAGGTCCACACAAGAAGGCAGATGAGGCCTTTGGTTGAACAAAGGGTTGGTAACCAGTGGCATGGGTGCCAAAGGAGGTACGCGAGACGATTCTGAGCGGTACTCACACTGCTACTTCCGTTCACAGCAAGAAAACTTTAAAATCTAACATTTCGTCATTTATTTCTCTGGAGAAGGTGCGTGACATTAATAAAAGGTGTGTGGAATATAAATAGTATACGTTTGTGTTTTATTCATTACTAGGAAGAACTAGGGTGGCACGGTGACACAGTGGTTAGCACTGCTGCCTCACAGCACCAGGAACCCGGGTTCGATTCCCGGCTCAGGTCACTGTCTGTGTAGAGTCTGCACGATCTCCCCGTGTCTGCGTGGGTTTCCTCCGGGTGCTCCGGTCTCCTCCCACAGTCCAAAGATGTGCTGGTTAGGTTGATTGGCCGTGCTAAATTGACCCCAGTGTCAGGAGGACTAACTAGGGTAAATGCATAGGGTTATGGGGATAGGGCCTGGGTGGGATTGTGGTCGGTGCAGACTCGATGGGCCGAATGGCCTCCTTCTGCACTGTAGGATTCTATGATCCTATGAGGATATGTTCCCGATTTGCTGCTTACGTCAGCAGTTACCGCGGCTAATCCACCTAACCTACACATCCTGGGATGCTCAGGGGTAATTTAGCATGGCCGATCCCCCTTACCCACACATCTTTGGACTGTGGGAGGAAACCGGAGCACCCGGGGGAAACCCAGGCAGACACGGGGAAGAATGTGCAAACTCCGTACAGACAGTGACCCAAGGCTGGAATTGAACCCGGGACCCTGGCGCTGTGAGGCAGCAAGAACAGAGATTTGGCGCTCAGCCAAATCCCCATTCATAGCAGCGGGACTGGATAATTCCAGCTGTGGGCAAGGTCGCTGGACAGCCCAGTGCCTTGGATGTCGTGGGTGCTGCCTGTCGTGATTTTCTTTTTCCACTGTGAATTGTGGGGAATGTTCGACAACAAATCAGCTCCGAAGAAAGTAAAGTCCGTTCATTTCAGCCTTCTCGGACAGGCCGATTTGGGATATATTCAAAGGGAGCGCTGTGCTGACTGTGCCTTCTGCTGTGAAAGTGCTGTTTATCACACATCAACGACAGTTTCAAATGGGGGCGGCACGGTGGCACAGTGGTTAGCGCTGCTGTCTCACAGCGCCAGGGACCTGGGTTCGATTCCAGCCACGGGTGACTGTCTGTGCAGAGTTTGCACATTCTCCCCGTGTCTTCGTGGGTTTACTCCGGGTGCTCCAGTTTCCTCCCACAGTCCAAAGACGTGCTGGTTAGGGTGCATTGACCCGAACAGGTGCCAGAGTGTGGCGACTAGGGAAATTTCACAGTAACTTCAGTGCAATGTTAATGTAAGCCGACTTGTGACTAATAAATAAACTTTACTTTACTTTTGAAATGAAGCATGGGAAAAACTTTCTTGACCAAGCGGGATTGTGGACATCAAAGTTCCCAGGACTGCACAGTGCACTTGAAGCTACCAGGAAAGACCATGGGGCCTCGGAACGCCCCTGAAAGTGAATGTTAACTGCTTGAAGAACATTGCGTTTGCAATGCATTTGGCATTTGGATCCACATACTGGTGTGAACAGGTACTTTCAGACATGTAGTCTGTTCTCTGCGCCTCTCGGAGTCGGTTAGCAAATAGTCACGCATAAGCTTGTGTGCAGCTAAAAATATCCAAAGACGTTCCGAACATTGGAAATCTCAGCCTGGAGAAGCGGAGGCCAGGATCACATGGAACTGGTAAGATCTGAATTCTGATTTGATTTATTATTATCACATTAGTACATAGTGAAAAGTATTGTTTCTTGCGCGCTATACAGACAAAGCATACCGTTCATAGAGAAGGAAAGGAGAGAGTGCAGAATGTAGTGTTACAGTCATAGCTAGGGTGTAGAGAAAGATCAACTTAATGCAAGGTAGGTTCATTCAAAAGTCTAATGGCAGCAGGAAAGAAGCTGTTCTTGAGTCGGTTGGTATATGTATTCGGAAGAAGGTGGAAGAGAGAATGTCCGAGGTGTGTGGGGTCCTTAATTATGCTGGCTGCTTTGCCAAGACAGCGGGAAGTGTAGACAGTGTCAATGGGTGGAAGGCTGGTTAGAGAGATGGTCTGGGCTTCGTTCATGATCCTTTATAGTCTTTTGCGGTCTTGGGCAGAGCAGGAACCATACCAAGCTGTGATACAACCAGAAAGAATGCTTTCTGGGTGCATCTGTAAAAGTTGGTGAGAATCGGAGCGGACACACCAAATTTCTTTAGTCTTCTGAGAAAGTAGAGGCTTTGGTGGGCTTTCTTAACTATAGTGTCAGCATGGGGGGACCAGGACAGGTTGTTGGTGATCTGGACATCTAAAAGCTTGAAGTTCTCGACCATTTCTACTTTGTCCTCGTTGATGTAGACAGGGGCATGTTCTCCACAATGCTACATGAATTTTAATTTATTTTTAAATGGAACTTTTAGAAATCTTATTAATTTACATACAATATCTTTTCTATTAATTCATGGGATGTGGGTGTCGCTGGCAAGGCCAGCAATTATTGCCCATCCCTAATTGCCCTTGAGCTGAGTTGCTTGCCTCACCATTTCAGAGGGCAGTTTACAATGAATCACATTGCTGTGGCTCTGGAGTCATGTGTAGGCCAGACTGGGTGAGGATGGTAGGTTTCCTTCCCTAAAGGACATCAGTGAACAGATGGGCTTCTAACGATAATCAGCAATGACTTCTAATTTCTAGTTTTATTTTTATTGGAATTCAAATTTCAACATCTGCTAGGATGGGATTTGAACCCAGGTCCGGTTTCCTTCCACAGTCCAAAGATGTGCGGGTTAGGTTAATTGGCCATGGTAAATTGACCCTAGTGTCAGGGGGATTAGCAGGGTAAATGTGTGGGATGTGGTCGGTACAGACTCAATGGGCCGAATGGCTTCCTTCTGTAGGGATTCTATGATTCTATGATCATTGCACCCGGAGAAGACCCACGCAGACACGGGGAGAATGTGTAGACTCCACACAGACAGTAACCCAAGCCGGGAATCGAACCCGGGTTCCTGGTATGGAGGCTATTAGCTACGAGGAGAGATTGAATAAACTGGGATTGTTCTCCCTGGAAAGATGGAGGCTGAGGGGCTGATAGAAGTTTATAAAATTTTGAGGGGTATGGATAGGGTGAACAGTTGGAAGCTTTTTCCCAAGGCAGAAATGATAATTACAAGGGGGCACAAGTTCAAGGTAAGGGGGGGAGAGGTTCAGTGGAGATGTGCAGGGGAAGTTTTTTACACAGAGGGTGGTGGGGCCTGGAAGGCACTGTCAAGTGAGGTGGTCGAGGCAGGTATGTTAGCCAAATTTAAGACTTATCTGGATAGACACATGAACAGGTGGGGTATAGAGGGATACAAGCGGTTGGTCCAGATAGGACAACGTGATCAGCGCAGGCTGGGAGGGCCGAAGGGCCTGTTTCTGTGCTGTACTGTGCTTTGCATTACCCTGGATTATTAGTCTAGTGACAATACCACTGGCTCCCCAGAGACATTAAAGTTTATTTATTAGTGTCTCAAGCAGGCTTACATTAACATTGCAATGAAGTTGCTGTGACAATCCCTTAGTCACCACACTCCGGCGCCTGTTCGGGTACACTGAGGGAGAATTTAGCATGGCCAATGCACCCTAACCTGCACGTCTTTCGGACTGTGGGAGGAAACCGGAGCACCCGAACGAAACCCATGCAGACACGGGGAGAATGTGCAGACTCCGCACAGACAGTGACCCAAGCCGGGAATCGAACCCGGGTCCCTAGAGTTGTGAGGCAGCAGTGCTAACCACTGTGCCAGCGTGCCGCCCTTTAAACATTAAAATGTATTACTGGCATGCAATACCTTAAATGAGAGTGAATAAATGAAGATTTAGCCGTTTCTGAAAGGTTGCCAATCCCTGGTTTAACATCTCATTCGAAAGCTGGCCCCTCTGAATGTGTGGCACTCCCTCGGCACTGCACTGGGAGTGCCAGCCTGGAGGTTAAGCCACTATAAATAACAGCTTCATACCTTACACTCCAACCTGTCAATCAGCTGTTGCAGTCGGTTCACTTGAGTCACCCACTGACCCTCCGGTTCAACGCAGACACCTAGGATGAGGAAAACAATCATTCAGAAGGTGGTTCCAATTACTAAGACATCATAAAAACTGCTATGTATCGGTCCCATCTGAGTAAAGTCCACGTAAAATGATAATGCTGTTTTTCCACTCAAAACAGCCAGCTACAACCGTCACATTATCTCCTCCTTCCAGAGAGAAAACTTTGATTTATTATTGTCACATGTATTAGTATACAGTGAAAAGTATTGTTTCCTGCGCGCTATACAGACAAAGCATACTGTACATAGAGAAGGAAACGAGACAGTGCAGAATGTAGTGTTACAGTCATAGCTAAGGTTGAGAGAAAGATCAACTTAATGCAAGGTAAGTCCATTCAAAAGTCTGACAGAAGCAGGGAAGAAGCTGTTCTTGAGTCGGTTGGTATGTGACCTCAGACTTTGTATCTTTTTCCCGACGGAAGAAGGTGGGAGAATGTCCGGGGTGCGGGGGGTCCTTAATTATGCTGGCTGCTTTTCCGAGGCAGCAGGAAGTGTAGACAGAGTCAATGGATGGGAGGTTGGTTTGTGTCATGGATTGGGCTACATTCACGACCTTTTGTAGTTCCTTGCAGTCTTGGGCAGAGCAGGAGCCCATACCAAGCTGTGATACAACCAGAAAGAATGCTTTCTATGGTGCATCTGTAAAAGTTGGTGAGAGTCGCAGCTGACTCGCCAAATTTCCTTCGTCTTCTGAGAAAGTAGAGGCATTGGTGGACTTTCTTAACTATAGTGTCGGCATGGAGGGACCAGGATAGGTGATCTGGGCACCTAAAATCTTGAAGCTCGAACCTTGTGGAATTTTCTAAACATTTACAGTTTTTACTTTGTATTCACATTGAATCATTCTCTCATGTTCAGTGGGGATGGTAATGAGGCGGAGTGGAGTGTGGTCAGTACACAGGAGGAACCCCATATGTTTTCACATGCTGACGTGGAGGGGCTGATTGTAAATTAGAGATAGGGATGGACCCAAAATAGATCCCTGATCGACCCCAGAGGCCATTCTGCAGGTGAATAGCTCTGACTGGATAGAGATTTGAATAAAACCAAAAGAAAGCAGTACACTGCTGGAGTATCATCAGCTGACGCTGGTGTCAAAGGTTAATTTGCTTTTATCTTGTCAAAGTTTCCCTCTCTTGACTCATTCAATAGAACCATAGAATCCCACAGTGCAGAAGGAGGCCATTCGGCCCATCGAGTCTGCACCGACCACAATCCCACCCAGGCTCTATCCCCATAACCCCATGCATTTACCCTAGCTAGTCCCCCTGACACTAAGGGGCAATTTAGCATGGCCAATCCACCTAACATCTTTGGACTGTGGGATAAGTGTGTTTAAAATTTAAGAGTTAAACAGAACAATGAAACCCCACAAATATTTAGCACAAAGATTTACAAGTTTAAACCGCTTTAGGGGGAGCATAGAATGATTTAAAAAAATACAAAGCAGCAGTAATTGTAGCAACAATAATAGCAGCAACATGCATTTGATATATTATCCATATTTTTCCAATGAATTTAACAGAGTAGAGGTCATCGGACAGTTATCAGCCCAAACAGTGCATCATCTTCTGTTTATATGACTCAATATAACCTTCCTTACAACCAAACTCTTTGACTAACATTTGGTCATTTGTCCCATTCTCTCCCATTGACCCAGTGTCAGATTTTGGTTTTATTCATTTACAGGATGTGGGTCATAGAGTCATCGAATCCCTCCACTGCAGAGGAGGCCATTCAGCCCATCGAGTCTGCACCGACCACAATCCCGCCCAGGCCCTATTCCCATAACCCCACATATTTACCCTGCGAGTCCCCCTGACACTAGGGTCAATTTGGCACGGGCAATCCACCTAATCCGCACATCTTTTGGACTGTGGGAGGAAACCGGAGCACCCGGAGGAAAGCCAAGCAGACACGGGGAGAACGTGCAAACTCCGCACAGACAGTGACCCAAGGGTGGAATTGAACCCAGGTCCCTGGCGCTGTGAGGCAGATGTGCTAACCACTGTGCCACCATGCCACACCATAGCTAAGCCAGCATTTATTGCCCATCCCTAATTGCCCTTGAGAAGGTGGCGATGAGCTGAGTTTTTGAACTGCTGCAGTCAAAGTGGTGTAGGTACACCCACAGTGCTGTTAGGGACAGGAGTTCCAGGATTTGGTCCCAACGACTCCATCAGCCTCCTTAAACATTCACTCCCTCTGCCATCATGCCAACCATGTGTACCATCTACAAGATGCACTGCAGCAACTCACCAAGGCTCCTTTGGCAGCACCTTCCAAACCCAGGAAGGAATATTTCCAAATCAGGGTGGTGAGTGATTTGGAGAGAAACCTCCAGGTGGTGCTGATTCTACCTATCTGCTGCCTTTGTCCACGGTGGCACGGTGGTTAGCACTGCTGCCTCACAGCGCCAGGGACCCGGGTTCGATTCCGGCCTCGGGTCACTGTCTGTGTGGAGTTCTCCCCGTGTCTGCATGGGTTTCCTCCGGGTGCTCCGGTTTCCTCCCACACTCCAAAGATGTGCAGGTTGGGCTGATTGGCCACGCTAAATTACCCCTTAGAGTCAGGGGGACTAGCGGGGTAAGGTTTATGGGGATAGGGATTGTGTCATTGCAGGCTCGATGGGTCAAATGGCCTCTTTCTGCACTATGGGGGTTGTATGATACAATGAATCGAGATGGAAGTGGTCGTGGGTTTGGAAGGTGCTGCATAAGGAGCCTTGGTGAATTCCCACAGTGCAGCTTGTAGATGGTACACACTGTTATGATGGAGCTGTAGTCATCCACACCACTTGTGGAGAGGATTTCCAAGAAGATCGCGGTCATCTACACAAGCAGGGAGTATTTTTATTTGGTTAGTGCACCTATGAATAACCTTGGGACATTTAAGTATGTTAACAGCACCAGATCAATACAATTTATTGTTGGTGATAACATTTTCCCACCTCACTGCTTCCTCAACATTCATGGCCTTACTTTCCTTATTCAAAGGGGCAAGAGGTCACCAGTTCCTTAATCAGCACCCAGACTCACCAAGGAACCGTACCAGAGTCTGAGACAAAAAAAAACCTAAATCCTCTCTCCCTCCTCCCTCTCCACCCGGGCACGCACGCACAGATTTCTTCCCCCCTCTGATAACAACTTGCATTGATATAGCGCCAGTAACAGTACAAAAGATCCATGCTGCATCACAGGAGCAGCATCCGACAACAGTGTTACACAAGGAGGTGTCAGGGCAGGCGACCAAAGCTGTTCCAAGCAACGCACGCCTTAAAGGAGTAGAGAGAGAGAGGTGCAGAGGCTGAGGGAGAGAATTTCAGAGAGCCAGGGGTCAAGGAACGACCAACTCGTCAAGTCTTCTTCAACAGCATCTTCCAAACCTGCCAGCTCTGCCAACTGTCCAGGGCAACACACACACACACACGGGAACAACACCCTCTTCAAGTTCCCCTCCAAGCCAGTCACCATCCTGGAAATATATCAGCCGTCGCTGGGTCCAGCTCCCTCCTTAACAACGCTGTGGGTGTACCTACACCACATGGATCGCAGTCATTCATTTCCTGTCCTAACATACGGGCGGCACGGTCGGCACAGTGGGTCAGCACTGCTGCCTCACAGTGCCAGGGACCAGGGTTTGATTCCCGGCTTGGGTCACTGTCTGTGCGGAGTCTGCACGTTCTCCCCGTGTCTGCGTGGGTTTCCTCCGGGTGCTCCGGTTCCCTCCCACAGTCTGGAAGACGTGCTGGTTAGGGTGCATTGGCCGTGCTAAATTCTCCCTCAGTGTACCCGAACAGGCGCCGGAGTGTGGCGACTAGGGGATTTTCACAGTAACTTCATTGCAGTGTTAATGTAAGCCTTACTTGTGACTAATAAATAAACTTTAATTCAATTCCAGAACCAGAATTAGATAATGTTTCCAGCCGTTTACAATGCCACACAATAATTCCCGCTGAGTTCCTTTAACCATGCCTTCCATTCACCCAGCTGTATTTACTTTATGTCTACAGTTTCCTTGTTCAGTTGGAAGGGAGCTGCTGGATAAAGACTATTCGACCTGTAATTCAACGCTGGATTTTTTTGCCTTAGTGTAATGAGTTCTTATATCCACTGGGTGGCAGTGGAATGCACAGTAAGAAGTCTCACAACACCAGGTTAAAGTCCAACAGGTTTATTTGGCAGCACTAGCTTTCGGAGCCCCTGAAGAAGGGGCTTAGAAACATAGAAACATAGAAAAACTACAGCACAAAACAGGCCCTTCGGCCCCACAAGTTGTGCCAAACATATCCCTGCCTTTTAGGCCTACCTATAACCCTCCATCCGATTAAGTCCCATGTACTCATCCAGGAGTCTCTTAAAAGACCCTATTGAGTTTGCCTCCACCTCCACCACCACTGACGGAGCTTGGGGCTCCGAAAGCTAGTGCTGCCAAATAAACCTGTTGGACTTTAACCTGGTGTTGTGAGACTTCTTACTGTGCTTACCCCAGTCCAACGCTGGCATCTCCACATCATGGCAGTGGACTCACAGAGTGGCTGCTGAGTTCAACACTCCATTGTTCAGAGAATCCCAACAGTGCCGGGGGAGACCATTTGGTCCATCAAGTCTGCACCGACCACAGTCCCACCCAGGCCCTATCCCCGTAACCCTCGTATTTACCCCAGCTAGTCCCACTGACACTAAGGGGCAATTTAGCATGGCCAATCCACCTTTGGGCTGTTCTGGTCTAACTGGACCTGAGTGTCATCCCCTTCACGATGACACAGGAGCAACACCAGCCCAAGCAGCCAGAGTCAATTCCACTTCTTGTTGCTCATTCATTGACTCTGTCTACACTTCCCGCTGCCTCGGCAAAGCAGCCAGCATAATCAAGGACCCCAGGCACCCCGGACATTCTCTCTTCCACCTTCTTCCATTGGGAAAAAGATACAAAAGTCTGAGGTCACGTACCAACCGACTCAAGAACAGTTTCTTCCCTGCTGCTGTCAGACTTTTGAATGGACCTACCTCGCATTAAGTTGATCTTTCTCTACACCCTAGCTATGACTGTAACACTACATTCTGCACTCTTTCCTTTCCTTCTCTATGAATGGTATGCTTTGACTGTATAGCGTGCAAGAAACAATACTTCTCAGCCGAGGGGAATAAGGTCTTACAATCCCCTCATAACTTTATACACTCAATCAAGTCTCTCATTAGTTTGCTGGGCTCCAAAGGAAACCTAGCCCATCCAATCCCGGCAGCAGAGTGGCACAGTAGTTAGCACTGCTGCCTCACAGCGCCAGGGACCTGGGTTCAATTCCCGACTTGGGTCACTGTCTGTGTCGAGTCTGCACGTTCTCCCCGTGTCCGCGTGGGTTTCCTCCGGATGCTCCAGTTTCCTCCCACAAGAAAGAAGTGCTAGTTAAGTGCATTGGCCCGAACAGGCGCCGGAGTGTGGCAATTAGGGGATTTTCACAGTAACTTCATTGCAGTGTTAATGTAAGCCTCATTTGTGACTAATAAATAAATAAACTTTTAAAAAACTTTAAATAAACTAATTCGGCAGTCCAGGCAACCCCCTCCCTGGGACAATCACATCTTTCCTATCGTGCGATGACCAGAACTGAACGCAGTACTCCAGTTGTGGCCTAATTAGTGTTTTATACAGTTCTCGCATAACCTCCCAGCTCTCATGTTCTCTACTCATTTGGTTTCCCATAAGGCTTGCTGTCCACCCTATCTACCAGTCCAACCACCTTCAAGGACATTTGGTGATAACCCCCGTGATTCGCATGGGGAATCACTGATTGACCTCCCTGTAGAATACGAGCTCCCTGGGGATTGGTAATTAAATAACCAGGTGGAGCTCGTATACCGAGCCCTGTATAAAGCAGGCCCCTGAGTGGGTCCATTATTCCACTGTCCCGGTTGGGACCTGTTTGTGTTCACCAGTGGCTTGTGGTTTTTGCTTTCCTTTATTTTGTGAATAAAGCACTTGTTCCTTTACAGCCGACTCCTGGAGTTATTATACATTCCGAGGTCCCTGTGTTTCTCTGCACCTCTCAGTGTCCTACCATTTCTTGTACATTCCCTTGCCTTTTTAGCCTTTCCCAAATGCATTAACTCACATTTCTCTATCAAAAATCAGAAAATGCTGGAAAATCTCAGCAGGTCTGACAGCAGCTGTAGGGGAGGGAATAGAACCAACGTTTCAAGTCTGGATGACCCTTGGTCAGAGCTGAGAGCAAAGAGAATCAGCGGAGAGTTATACTGTGAAGATGGGGGGGACGGGGGGGGGGGGGGGGGGGGGGGGAACGGGGGGGAGGGTGGAAGGGGAAACAGAAATAAATAAAAGAAATGGAAATGGGGTGAAGGGGAGAGTTCATGCTCTGAAGTTGTTGAACTCAATGTTCAGTCTGGAAGGCTGTGAAGCACCCAATCAGAAGGTGAGGAGATGATGGGCGGCGCGGTGGCACAGTGGTTAGCGCTGCTGCCTCACGGCGCCAGGGACCCGGGTTCGATTCCCAGCTTGGGTCGCTGTCTGTGTGCAGTTTGCACGTTCTCCCTGTGTCTGCATGGGTTTCCTCCGGGTGCTCCGGTTTCCTCCCACAGTCCAAAGATGTGTGGGTTTGGTGAATTGGCCAGGCTAAAATTGACCCTTATTGTCAGGGAGGTTAGCAGGGTAAATGCATGGGCTTAGGGGGATAGGGCCTGGGTGGGATTGTGATCAGTGCAGAATCGATGGGCCGAATGGCCTCCTTCTGCGCTGTAGAATTCTATGATTCTATGAGGTGCTGTTCCTCCAGTTTGCGTTGGGGTTCACTGGAACATTGCAAAAGGCCGAGGGCGGACATGTGGAAGGGTTAAAGGCCAAGACCTTTGCTGAGTACAGCGCGTTCAGCCTCAGAGAGGGGAAGGTCAGAGGATATGGTGAATAAAAATCTGTTGGAGGGACAGAATTTGTGTTACTGGAACTTCTGTGAATCAATTCAAATATATATATATATATGGGTGAACCCTGAAGGTGATGGTGAAGTTAATTGTACTAGTTTCACTGCTAGAGTTTTATTCACTGTTTTAATCTACAAACATCCACTCCCTTCACCACCGATGCTCAGTAGCAGCAGTGTGTACTATCTACAAGATGCACTGCAGCAATTCACCAAAGATCCTTAGACAGCACCTTCCAAACCCACGACCACTTCCATCTAGAAGGACAAGGGCAGCAGATACATGGGAACACCACCAGCTGCAAATTCCCCTCCAAGCCACTCACCATCCTGACTTGGAAATATATCGCCGTTCCTTCACAGTCGCTGGGTCAAAATCCTGGAATTCCCTCCCTAATGGCATTGTGGGTCAACCCACAGCACATGGACTGCATTGATTCAAGAAGGCAGCTCACCACCACCTTCTCAAGGGGCAACTAGGGATGGGCAATAAATGCTGGCCAGCCAGCGATGCCCATGTCTCACGAATGAATAAAAACAAAATCCCGGAGAATCTGGATGATTTGTCATGTACCTGAGTGAAGGATCCCCGAGTACGGATCACTGGGAGACAGGCAGATGTTCTTCTGAGCCCTACGGCCGCACCGTCTGCCTGGCCGGTGGACGGACGGGATCTCCGGCGCTTCCTGCTGCTGTCTGTGGAAGTGAGCACAATATGGAGTCAGACAGCACAGGGGGAGTCCAGAACCAGGGGTCACAGTCTGAGGATTCAGGGTAGACCATTTAGGACGGAGGTGAGGAGACATTTCTTCACCCCAAAGAATGGTGAGCCTGTGGAATTCATTACCACAGGAAGTAGTTGATGCCAAAACATTGGATGTATTCAAGAGGCGGCTGGATGTAGCAGTTGGGGTGAATGGGATCAAAGGTTATGGGGAGAAAGCAGGATAAGGCAATTAGCCATGATTGTGATGAATGGTGGAGCAGGCTCGAAGGGCCAAATGGCCTCCTCCTGCTCCTATCTTCAGTCCAAAGATGTGCGGGTTAGGTCGATTGGCGATGCCAAAATTGCCCCTTAGTGTCCTGGGATGCGTAGATTAGAGGGATTAGCGGGTAAAATATGTAGGGATATGGGGGTAGGGCCTGGGTGGGATTGTGGTCGGTGCAGACTCGATGGACTCTTTCTGTACTGTAGGGTTTCTATGTTTCTATGTTTCTATCTTCTATGTTTCTAGAAGGGAGGCCATTCGACCCATCTTGCCTATGCTTCCTCTCTGAACGAGCTATCCGATTGGTCTCATTCCCCTCCACTCACCCCCAATTCCCCTGCAACTTGTTCTTTTTTTAAAAAAAACTATTTGTCCAATTAACTTTGGGAATTACAGTTGAATCTGCTTCAGCGCATTTCAGATCAGAATGATTTGCTGCATTAATAAAAAAAACTCTCTCCTTTGGATCACTATCAGCAGATTCTTCACACTTTGAGATCAAAAACAGAACAGACTTCCAGAGGCAAAAACCTTACAATAATTTCAGGAATATTTTGATGCAGCGATTGGGGAGTGTTTTTGATTTGATTTGATTTATTATTGTCACGTGTATCAGTATTCAGTGAAAAGTATTGTTTCTTGCGCGCTATACAGACAAAGCATACCATTCATAGAGAAGGAAATGAGAGAGTGCAGAATGTAGTGCAACAGTCATAGCTAGGGTGTGGAGCAAGATCAACTTAATATAAAATAGGTCCATTCAAAGATCTGACAGCAGCAGGGAAGAAGCTGTTCTTGAGTCGGTTGCTACATGCCCTCAGACTTTTGTATCTTTTTCCCAATGGAAGAAGGTGGAAGAGAGAATGTCCGGGTTGTGTGGGGGCCATGATTATACTGGTTGCTTTTCAGAGGCAGTTAGTGTCTGAACTACAATGGACGAATATCTCGTCATATATAACAGAACTAACTGTCCCAGTACTTGTTATATAAACTGAGCTTAAAAAGGGAAATTGTTTATGCTGTTAAATTTGCCTTTTAAATTAGATGTTGCTAAAGAGAGGTCTTTGAGCTGTTTTAACTCCTGTCTGCTGTCATTCTAGTGCTGACAACCAGATACTGAAGGCGAGTTTGATAAGACAACATAGAACAGAAAAAGAACATTTCCAATAGCTGCTCAGCAACACAGAACTTGAGTATTACTGAAAAAGAGACATGCTGTCAAAGCTTTTCATCTTGCACTCATCAGGACAAATGCAGGAATGCCAAATTTCAAAGGGAGCAACAACTTATACTGCATGAGAATAGGGTGCTGATTGGTTGGCAAGTGAATCCTGGTTGAGCCGTTGCCTTGGAGAATGAGGAACATGTCCGGGCATTGCACCTTTTTTGAATTAAACAAAATTTTAGGGGACAATATTCCCTTGGGGCATTGAATAATGATGATATTCTGATTTGACTGTATGAATTTTCCCCTGTGATTTAATCTTTTCTTTGATGTATTGCTCAGACATCTGTTCCCTTATTTTGAAGTTTAAACAGATGGCTGAGGTGTTTAGAGTGCTACTCAGACATCTATTCCTGGCTTTCAGCTGAAGCAGATGGTTGAGTTCCTTCAAAGGCATCAAAGTTTCAAAGGTTTGACTGTATTCAGCACTGGAAGCTTTGTTTATCAAGCTGTACAGTGGAATCCCATTATCATAGAATCATAGAATCACACAGTGCAGAAGAGGCCCTTCAGCCCATTGAGTCCACACTGACACATTAGAAACACCTGAGCTCCCACCTAATCCCATTCACCAGCACTTGGCCCATAGCCCTGAATGTTAGGATGTGCCAAGTGCTCATCCAGATATCTTTTAAAGGATGTGAGGCATCCCGCCTCCACCACCCTCCCAGGCAGCGCATTCCAGACCGTCACCACCCTCTGGGTAAAAGGGTTTTTCCTCACATTCCCCCCTCAACCTCCTGCCCCTCACCTTGAACCTATGTCCCCTTGTGACTGACCTTTCAGCTAAGGGGAAACAGCTGCTCCCTATCCACTCTGTCCATGTCTCTCATAATCTTGTACACCTCGATCAGGTCGCCCCTCAGTCTTCTCTGCTCCAATGAAAACAACCCAAGCCTATCCAACCTCTCTTCATAACTTAAATGCTCCATCCCTGGTGAATCTCCTCTGCACCCCTCCAGTGCAATCACATCCTACCAATAATGTGGCAACCAGAAATACACACAGTAGTCTAGGTGTGGCCTCACCAAACTTCTATACAACTCCAACATGATTTCCCTGCTTTTGTAATCTATGCCTCGAATGATAAATGTAAGTGTGCCCTTTTCACCACTCTACTAACATGCCCTTCTGCATTATGAATGCTTGGCCATATTCCAAAACCGATAATTGATTTAGCTCAGCGGGAGTTGTTAACACAGCTGTCATGGGGATTGTGAGTTTATTTATTTTGACTGTTCTATGACCATTTAAAAGGATAATATTTTAAGTGGTTTTTGAATGACTTCATTTATTTGACAGTTTCATGAGCATCTCAAAAACCTCCCAATGTTATCATAGGGCTCGAGATTTCCATACATAGTGAATACTGGGTGAGTAGGCAAGCAGGGCGAAGGTGTATTGGGGTGGGTGAGTCCACATGAGTGGGCTAGGGGTTATGGGGGTGGGCGAGTGAGTGTGCATTGGGTGGTGAAGTGTTATAGGATTTGGGTGAGTAGGCATGGGGTATAGGAGGGATGAGAGGGCACGTGATGAAGGGGTTATGGGGTTGGGTGATTGGACATGAGAGGACGTAGGGGTGAGGGACTATGGAAGGGGATGGGGATTGGGATGGGGGGGGGGGGGTAATGGGGATGACATGGTAAAGGGAGAGGTTTTAGGGGCTTTGCACTCAGCCACTGGCCTAGACCGATTTGCCAATGAACAAAGTCAGGCTATCTAACCTGCCTGCCATAGCATCCGAACCCTCACAATCCCACCTCCACAATACTTTGGAAGGCAGTGGCCCTGAATCCAGCTCATCCTGCCACCTTGCGATGAATATGGCGTGGCTGGGCACTGCCAGCCAGGAGGCTGGATTGGGCCGAATGGCCTCCTTCTGCACTGTGGGGTTTCTATGATTCGAGCTGCTCAGTGAGGTGCAGGTTTCAGGGTCAGTCAGCGACGGATGGCAGTAAGCCAGGAGGCGAGGCTGATCTAAAACAGCCAAGGGACAGGGTCTTTATGCCTGCTCATTCCTGATGTTTTGGGTGGGGGGGAATGACCCACCTCTCACGGCTGGTTTGCTCCTCAATGGCGTCCATCGCGCACTCCAGCGAGCTCTGGAGGGACTGCAGCTGGTCCATGGTCTCTCGCAGCAGGAAGCGGGTCACAAACTGTTCCAGTGTCGAGGAGCTCTGATATTCCTGCCAAAGCGAAGGAGAAACAGTCAGACAGCCATCCAGAAAAAAGCAACTGCGCCCACAGAGTAACGAGGAGGTGTGTGAAGGCCCATGTGGGTGGCAGGGATCCGATGACCAACAAGCTTCCAACATTCACCACTCTTTCTAGGGTGTTTTTACCAGTGTCTTGGCCATTGCTGAACCCCTGAACGCTGCAATGAAAGCAGACAATCATTGCTTTATTCCTATCTGCTGCGTCTCTCTGTGCAGAAACTGGCGTTTCCCACATTGGCTACACTTTGAAAAATTCCTCATTGATTGTGAAATGCTTTGGGAGGGTCTTGCTGTAGTGAAAGGAGCTACTTAAATGCAATCCCTTTCTTCCTTGCATCAATGTGTTAATAAATCTAATCGACTGGGGTGGCACGGTGGCACACTGGTTAGCACTGCTGCCTCACAACGCCAGAGTTCCCGGGTTCGATTCCCGGCTTGGGTCGCTGTCTGTGCGGATTCTGCACATTCTCCCCGTGTCTGCGTGGGTTTCCTCCGGGTGCTCCAGTTTCCTCCCACAGTCCGAAAGACGTGCGGGTTAGGTGCACTGGCCGCGCTAAATTCTCCCTCAGTGTACCCGAACAGGCACCGGAGTGTGGCGACTATGGGATTTTCACAGTAACTTCATTGCAGTGTTAATGTAAGCCTACTTGTGACATAAATAAATAAACGTAAAACTTTGATAAGTGCCCTGTAACTAAATTGTTCCATGTAATTTCCTTATCTTACTTACCCTGAACTTTTAAGGGGCATCTTGACAAATACATGAATAGGATGGGAATAGGAGGGATATGGTCCCCGGAACGGTAGGGGGCTTTAGTTCAGACGGGCAGCATGGTCGGCGCAGGCTTGGAGGGCCGAAGGGCCTGTTCCTGTGCTGTAATTTTCTTTGTCCTTTGCTCTTTATTCCAAATATTCCGCCCTTCCACACTCTTCCCTCCAACTGCATGCTCATTGTGTCAAAATCCAGAGCTATCACGTCATCACCCCTTGTAACTCGTGCTTCCCTAAGACCTCACAAACTATGGAAATTCCTGATTTGCTCACTCACTATTTCCACTGTTTCCTCCGAGCTGTGTGGGTGTACAGTTATGTAGTGTTTCTGAATGTGCCGTGCAGTGCAACAAGTGGGCTGTGCCCATCCAGCGCTCCTATTAAATACATACACGCACCTGATCAGACGCCGTTTCTAAATCCATATGCACCACAACACCCGCACTACCTTCATCAAACCTCTCCAATATCTTGTCAAAAACCTCAGCAGAGTAGTTAAACACGGATTGCCTTCAATCAATCTTATCCAACTCTTTTTAAGTCAAACGATTAAACTAAATCCCACAAACAACAAGCCACAAACAAACAACAACTGACCCAGGGGGCGGCACGGTGGCACGGTGGCACAGTGGTTAGCACTGCTGCCTGACACCGCCCAGGGACCTGGGTTCAACTCCCGGCTTGGGTCACTGTCAGTGCGGAGTCTGCACATTCTCCCCACGTCTGTGTGGGTTTCCTCCGGGTGCTCCGGTTTCCTCCCACAGTCTGAAAGACGTGCTGGTTAGGGGCATTGGCCGTGCTAAATTCTCCCTCAGTGTACCCGAACAGGCACTGGAGTGTGGCGACTAGGGGATTTTCACAGTAACTTTATTGCAGTGTTAATGTAAGCCTACTTGTGACACTGATATTTAAACTTAAACTTTAATAAACTGAGGGACCAAGTAAAAGGGGCAGCCCGATAAAGGGGAACTACCCAAAACAAAAAAAATCATAAATGAAACTTAAAACATTAAGCCAAAAAAAAATGACCCACGCACCGCTGAAATTTGAACTCCTGATCTCCTTTCACCAACTAAGCACAGCGCCAACCGAGACAGTTAAACACGAGTTGCCTTTAATTAGTCCTTGTTGGCGCCTCTCAGTAAATTCACACTTGTCTAAGTGTCAGTTGTTCTATCTCAGCGCAGACTGGGATATTCTGAAGCTGTGAAAAGCATCAAATAAACACAAAAGCTTTTCTTTCTTAAATGATGTTCAGATACAGTTTCCTACAGAACACAGAATCCCTACCGTGCAGAATGAGGCCATTTGGCCCATCGAGGCTGCACTGACCCACCTTTTTTAAATCTTACCCAGGTCCTATCCCCGTAACGCCACGTAGTTACCACACCAGTCCCCCTAACCTACACATCTTGGGACATCAAGGGGCAATTTACCTAACCAGTACGTTTTTCGGACTGTGGGAGGAAACCGGAGCACCCGCAGGAAACCCACGCAGACACGGGGAGAATGTGCAGACTCCACACAGACAGTGACCCAAGCTGGGAATCGATCCTGGCCGTGAGGCAGCAGTCTTAACCACTGTGCCACTGCGCTGCCCCTGCCAACAGGGACTACACTTCAATAGTGCGTAAGGCACTTCGGGACATCCTATCTAAAAGCAAATTACTGCGGATGCTGGAATCTGAAACCAAAAGAGAAAATGCTGGAAAATCTCAGCAGGTCTGGCAGCATCTGTAAGGAGAGAAAAGTGCTGATGTTTCGAGTCCAGATGACCCTTTGTCAAAGCTTTGACTCGAAACGTCAGCTCTTTTGTCTCCTTACACATGCTGCCAGACCTGCTGAGATTTTCCAGCATTTTCTCTTTTGCTTTCACATCCTATGGTTGTGAAAGGTGCTCTGTAAATGCAAGTTTTCTCTTTCATAAATAATGTTTGGGTTATTATTTGCAATCGTACGATGAATTTTCATCTCCTTGCTGCCTCCTGGGCACATTAACGGTTTTAAATGTTTTAGTGATCGGCCTGCAGCAAGGAGCTAAGATAGCTCACCCATGAATAAAGGATGAAAAAGGCAATTCTTGGCAGAAAAGAAGATTAAACAGCGGAGACCGGCTGACTGTAATTCTGAACACTAGTAACAAACATGAGCAAAAAAAGACAGGAGAAAAGGATACAGTGATGATTAAAGGGGACACATGAGAGGAGGCGAGGAATGTATGTGTGCGGTGGGTATATTTATCTCAGATTAAAACAATGCTGTCAGTATTGTTCGATCAAACCAATCATAACTCCTACAATAAAAAGATCCGCACTGACACACTGCAGGAGATGAAACACCAATCAAACTCTCGTTGGGGAATTTGAGTCATAGAGGAAGATATTTATTCAGCGAGTCTCACAAAGAGATATGGAAGTTTATTAGATTGACGAGCAGTGTTTGTTGGGAACGCCTCGTTATATACACGTGTACAAAGCATGGCCCAGGCTAGGAGCCATCTTCATGTTGGGCGGCACGGTGGGCACAGTGGGTTAGCACTGCTGCCTCACAGCGCAAGGGACCCCGGGTTCGATTCCCGGCTTCGGGTCACTGTCTGTGTGGAGTTCGCACATTCTCCCCGTGTCTGCGTGGGTTTCCTCCGGGTGCTCCGGTTTCCTCCCACAGTCCGAAAGACGTGTGGGTTATGGTGATTGGCCGTGCTAAATTGACCCTAGCGTCAGGGGGATTGGCAGGGTAAATATGTGGGGTTACGGGGATAGGGCCTGGGTGGGATTGTGGTCGGTGCAGACTCGATGGGCCCAATGGCATCCTTCTGCACTGTAGGGATTCTATGCTGACTTCTACTTGAATTTCTCGATATAACCCTGATTCCTCTCCACTGCTAATTGTTGCTTTACATCAAACTGTGGACGATACTGTTCTCCAGTCCCACATTAACACTTGCTAAACCAAGAATGCTGATACTACACCTCCCGCCAAGTCTTTATGACAGTACAATGCCCCCACTACACCACCCCTCCACCCCCCCCCCCCCCATGCCTCCCAGTCTCTAACTTAGTAAATCCAGATGGTCTGGGTGCTTGATGGTTCATCCAGATCTTGTTCTGGTCACATTTGGAGAAGGGGTAGACTTCATTGCTTTGGACAAGCATTGCTGGCTTGGAGATGAAATCGTAGTCTTCCCTGTTTCCGACATTTGGTTGCCTCCACCTGATTCGCTCTTTGCATTCCTTGGAGGAGTTGAACTTTTCTTTAACTCTGCCTTTGCTCAGAGGAGCTCTGAACAAAGTTCACAATGACTGTCGCTGGGGGGGTAGGGATGGCGGAGTGGGGGTAGCTCCTGATGCCTCCGCCATTGTATGGGAGGAAGGTTATTTCTCACTCTGATCGGGGAACTGTTTTTAAAGGGCAGTTTTTGAAGTTTTTCAGACCTCTGTGGAGCCAGGCTTTGCTGGTGGCTTTTGGCTCCACCCCTCAAAATGATGGTGTGAAACACGACCCCCGGATTTACTTTTTTGACAGAATGTCGTAAGATCTGGAGAGAAAACCTGTCAGTTTCTCTGGAGAGAAAGATACAATTTTTCAGTCAGATCCCGACACTTTGCCATTGTTCGATAAGATTCCGCCCATAATCTTAAACCCTTTGGCTGCTCCTCAGCCTCCTCTCTTTTCCATGCTGTCTTCCTCAGCTTGCGCATCTCATTATGCTGACATGGTCTGACACCATTGTATGGTTTGCTTGGGTTTTATCTTCTTCCCTTTCATTGTTTTATTGGGGATGTTCAAAGCATCTTTTTAAGCTCTGTGCTCTCCAAAGCTTGAAGATTAAAATGTTCGTCAAAGGCTTTTAATATCTCATCAAAGCTGACTGAGGATTCATCAATGGCTTGCAATAGAATTATTCCATTGACAGTTTCACCAATGACATTTTCACCAAATAAATATAAAAACCTAATAACTTGGACTTCCTCTGATTTCCCACTTAATTCTAAGGTACTCTGGTAACTTTTTTTTCGCCATGATACCCAAATTTGCATCTGGCTTGAACCTTTGTATCAGGCCAACTTGATCTGATTTGGTGGATTTACTATCCATGGCTATTTTACAGCATACGAAAGTGTAGCTTTAAATCTTGTTTCTCTCTTAAATATGGCACTGCAGTAACCATATTTTCAATGCTTCTTCCGGTGTTTTTCAGGTTTTGCCAGGCTAGAGCCATAGAGTCATAGAGGTTTACAGCATGGAAACAGGTCCTTTCGCCCACCTTGTCCATGCCGCCCTTTTTTTTAACCACTAAGATAGTCCCAGTTGCCTGCATTTGGCCCATATCCCTCTATACCCATCTTACCCACGTAACTGTATAAATGCTTTTCAAAAGACAAAATTGTACCCGCCTCTACTACTACCTCTGGCAGCTTGTTCCAGACACTCACCACCCTCTGTGTGAAAAAATTGCCCCTCTGGACACTTTTGTATCTCTCCCCTCTCACCTTAAACCTATGCCCTCTAGTTTTAGACCCCCCTACCTTTGGGAAAAGATGTTGACTATCTAGCTGATCTATGCCCGTCATTATTTTATAGACCTCTATAACATCACCCCTAAGTCTCCTACGCTGCAGGGAAAAAGGTCCCAGTCTATCCAGCCTCTCCTTATAACTCAAACCATTAAGTCCCAGTTGCATCCTAGTAAATCTTTTCTGCACTCTTTCTAGTTTAATAATATCCTTTCTATAATAGGGTGACCAGAACTATACACAGTATTCCAAGTGTGGCCTTATAGAGTCATAGAGGTTTACAGCTGGTTCCCGTAGAAGTCACGGACTCTACCTTGGAGGGACTGATTTCTTGCAGCGAATTTTCCAATGAAAGATTTGGGCTCTTTACAATGTTTTCAGAGTACATAAGGGCGTTTGCAGGCTTAGGCTGAGTTTTTCCTTCTTTTTTCCTTGGAGCTTGGCTGCTGCTCGGTGTGACACCGACTGTGAACCCAGGCTGTCCGCGATGATTAATGAAACAGAACGGTCTGATTGATTAATATCCTGAAGATGCTGAAAGGCTAGTTCAGCCTTGGAACTGAACATTTGGTCTTCCCTGCTAGATCCTTAGACTCTGCAATCGAGGGGGATTCACCAGGGACCTCCACATGCTCTGGTGGAAACTTTTAGCCACGAGTGGATTTTTCCTCTGCCCTTCAGTCTCCATATCATAGAATCATAGAATCCTACAGTGCAGAAAGATGCCATTGGGCCCATCGAGTCTGCACCGACCACAATCCCACCCAGGCCCTACCCCCACATATTTACCCACTAATCCCTCTAACCTACGCACCTCAGGACACTAAGGGGCAATTTTAGCATGGCCAATCAACCTAACCCGCACATCTTTGGACTGTGGGAGGAAACCGGAGCACTCGGAGGAAACCCATGCAGACACGAGGAGAATGTGCAAACTCCACACAGACGGTGACCCAAGCCGGGAATCGAACCCAGGTCCCTGGAGCTGTGAAGCAGCAGTGCTAACCACTGTGCTACCGTGCTGCCCATCTGCAACGGAGCTTCTCATTAGGTGATCTCCAGCTATGTTTTTGGTTCAGGTGCATTTGTCAGGCTAGGATGTTGCTCCTTTAATTTTTCTCACTTCATCCTTCACCAGTTTCTTGGGCTCTGGGTTTGTTCACGAGCTGCCACCATGTTGTGTTTGTTCAGTAGGTCTCACAACAAGGTTCAGAGGTTTGTAATGTTGAACAGTAGTGTTTATTGGCAACGCGTAACTATATACACATGTAGAAAGTATCGCCCTAAACCTCCATGCTACCTCCATGCTGACTTCTACTCAAGTCTCTCCATAGAACAGTCTTCCCCGTACTGCCATACTCTACACCATACTGAGGGCGGTACTGTTCTTGAGTCAAACGTTAACCTTTCCAATGCTGAACACCCGAACACTGCATCTGCTTCAACTAGGATCAGACCATATCGTTTCCACACTCATTTTTATTGGTTTATAAGGTTGTGTGGAAGAAAGGGTTTCCCAAGGGGTCACGTAAGCAAACGGTTAATGGAGGTTGACAGGAAAGTTGAGCAATTTATTTTGAAAGGAGGCTGTACAGCGTGGAGACTGTGCTCAGAATATATTAATAGAGGAGCTAAATTCTTTCGAACCTGGCAGTGTGACATACTCCAGCTGTCTTATTTCTTATATAAACTATTCTATTAAACCCACAGCCTGTCAGAATTGTAGCTTTATTGAGTGAGCTAGTGTAGCCGATTTCATTCTGGCAATAATGGGACAAAGATCGTTATTGAAGCTGGAAACAAACGGTTTTTAAAAATTCTTTCACAGGACGTGGGTGTCGCTGGCCAGGCTAGCATTGTTATTGCCCAACCCTAATTGCCCTTGGGAAGGTGGTGGTGAGCTGCCTTCTTGAACCGCTGCAGTCCACGTGGTGTAGGGACACCCACAGTGCTGCTAGGAAGGAAGTTCCAGGATTTTGACCCAGCGACAGTGAAGGAACAGCGATATATTTCCAAGTCAGGATGGTGAGTGGCTTGGAAAGGAGCTTCCGGGTGGTGGTGTTCCCAGGTTATCTGTTGCCCTTGCCCTTCTAGTTGGTAGAAATCGCAGGTTTGGAAGGTGTTGCCTAAGGAGCCTTGATGAGTCGCTACCATGCATCTTGTAAATGTCCTGGATGGTGTGGAGGTTCTTGAGCGTCGTTGGAATTGCACTCACCTGAGCAAGTGGAGAGTATTCCATCACACTCCTGACTGGTAACTTGTAGATAGTGGACAGGCTTTGGGGAGTCAGGGGGCAAATTGCCCGCCACAGGACTTCGGGCCTCTGATCTGATCTTGTAGCCACAATATTTATATGTCTAGTCCAGTTCAGTCACTTGTCAATGGTAACCCCCAAGATGTTGATAGTGGGGGATTTGGGGATGGTAATGCCATTGAATGTCATGGGGAGATTATTGGATTCTCCCTTGTTGGAGATGGTCATTGCCTGACACTTGTGTGGCACAAATGCTAATTGTCTAAGTGTTGTCCAGGTCTTGTTGCATATGGACATAGATTGCTTCAGTATCTGTGGAGTCATGAATGGTGCTGAACATTGTGCAATCATCAGCGAACATCTCTACTTCAGACCTTATGATGGAGCGGAGGTCATTGATGAAGGAGTTGAAGATGGTTGGGCCTCGGGCACATTGAGCCAGGGAACTGGCACCGAGTGCCAGTGCAAGTGTACACACAGCTGCCCCACCCCTGTATCCATCCACACTTCAGCCTAAAAAATCAGCCCGCAAGATCAGGCGATTGGTACACTAATACATAGATAGAATGGAAAGCCTTTTCCATTCACAAAACCAGAAAGGCCTTTCTTGAGTGGCTCAATGTGCCCTACTAACTGGCCAGGCACAGACAGACTTGATGGAAATGGATTTTGTGTCTTCAGTTAAAAGCCCTCTGGGGGGGGTAAGGATAGTTTTGCTGCATTGCAGCCATAGAGTCATAGAGGTTTACAGCATGGAAACAGGACCTTTGGCCCAACTTGTCCATGTCGCCATTTTGTAACCACTAAGCTAGTCCCAATTGCCCTTCAGAAAATGCTCCGTTTAAATGTTCGTCCTGACGACGGCACCTCCAGCGAGGCAGCACTCCCTCCACACTGGGAGAGTGGGCCTAAATTTTGTGTTCAGGATCTCTGAAGTGCGACTCAGACCCACAAACTACTGACTCAGAGGCAGGAATGCTACGGTAAAACAACAGAGTAAATGCTCTCTTTCAGCGGTCAATCTTTTACACTCCTGTGGCGAGTTCCAATGAGATTATTTTACCGGGCACTCCATCACGTCAGTTAAACATCACTGGGAACATGAAGCCAATCTCAGCTCCAGGATTACTTCCACACACCGCTGTGCAAAAAAAAAAACAACTGACAACAAACCTAGACAAACTAATTTAAAAATACAATAAGCCACTGCAAATCATCACGAACATTTTACAATTTCGTCGATCTAATTTAAATTTAACACCCTCAGAAACGGCACTAAAGTGATTTCCCACATCACAGAGCTCAAATTGCACCCAGTTTCACATGTTTAAAAAGGTATTAATTCAAAACAATTATCATGCCACTCTGAGTTAACTGCAGAAATATGTTCGACTCTCTTCACTGGGCGAGGCCTACACAATATCCGGTGCACCCACAGGCCTGCTGGACGAAACGGTCTCAGGATTAATTTTCATTTGTACACAAACGAGGCTGCTTTTTTTAAAGTTTATTTATTAGTGTCACAAGTAGGCTCACATTAACACTGCAATGAAGTTACTGTAAAAATCCTCTAGCCGCCACACTCCGGCACCTGTTCAGATACATTGAGGGAGAATTTAACATGGCCAATGCACCTAACCAGCATGTCTTTCGGACTGTGGGAGGAAACCAGAGCACCCGGAGGAGCCCACGCAGACATGGTGAGAATGTGCAGACTCCGCACAGACAGTGACCCAAGCCAGAATTGAACCCAGGTCCCTGACGCTGTGAGGCAGCAGTGCTAACCACTGTGCCACCGTGCTGTCCAGTGCCGCCATGCCGCCCTTCATTGAAACATCCGGGCTGGAATTTTACCGCCCCGCCTACCACGGGAATCGGAGGGGGCGAGGGGCGGACAGTGGAAAGGTCCGTTGACCTCAGGCTGGATTTTACAGACGAACAAGGCCGTAAAATCCCGCCCATCAGATCCTGAGGGGGCTTGACAGGGTAAATACTGATAGGATGTTTCCCCTGCTGAAAAAACCTAGCACTGGAGGACTGGGGAGTGCAGAACGTGCAAACTCCACACAGACAATGACCCAAACCAGGAATAGA